>NW_013666143.1:374437-379418 GCF_000517525.1 Limulus polyphemus
ACACTTAAGCGAAATATCTACTGTGTCTACACTCCACCTAAGCCAAATATGTACTGTGTCTTCACTCCACCTAAGCCAAATATGTACTGTGTCTACACTCCACTTAAGCGAAATATCTACTGTGTCTACACTCCACTTAAGCTAAATATGTACTGTGTCTTCACTCCACTTAAGCGAAATATCTACTGTGTCTACAATAACCTTAAACCAAGTATCTACTATGTCTACACACCACCTAAGCTAAATATGTACTGTGTCTACACTCCACCTAAGCCAAATATGTACTGTGTCTACACTCCACTTAAGCGAAATATCTACTGTGTCTACACTCCACCTAAGCCAAATATGTACTGTGTCTACACTCCACCTAAGCCAAATATGTACTGTGTCTACACTCCACTTAAGCTAAATATCTACTATATCTACACTACACTTAAACCAAGTATCTACTATGTCTACACTACACTTAAACCAAAAATCTACTGTGTCTACAATAACCTTAAACCAAGTATCAACTATGTCTACACTACACTTAAACCAAAAAGCTACTGTGTCTACAATAACCTTAAACCAAGTATCAACTATGTCTACACTACACTTAAACCAAAAATCTACTGTGTCTACAATACACTTAAACCAAGTATCTACTATGTCTACACTACACTTAAACCAAAAATCTACTGTGTCTACAATAACCTTAAACTAAGTATCTACTATGTCTACACTACACTTAAACCAAAAATCTACTGTGTCTACAATAACCTTAAACCAAGTATCTACTATGTCTACACTCCACCTAAGCCAAATATGTACGGTGTCTTCACTCCACCTAAGCTAAATATGTAATGTGTCTACACTCCACTTAAGCGAAATATCTACTCTGTCTACACTCTACTTAAGCTAAATATGTATTGTGTCTGCACTCCACATAAGCTAGATATCTAATGTGTCTACACTCCACCTAAGCCACAAATATGTACTGTGTCTACACTATACTTAAGCTAAATATCTACTGTGTCTACACTGCTTAGAATGACTTTAAAATAATACCATACATAAATTAGGTCAACAGACGTGTTCCACATTCCATGAATAAATAACTTTACATTTAAATTTGCTGATTAGAACTATATTGAAACATTTGTTTACTTGACAAGTTTAATAAGACTCTTATAATAATTAATAGAAAACATTTCCTAGAGGACAGCAGAAAATTGTAAATTTTAGTCATTTTATTACTTAGTCATAAAAAGCAAATGGACAACAGAATTACACTGATATCTGTCAGGTGTCAAATAGATTATACAAGATGTTGACTGTATCATCATAAATCTGTAAGAAGTGCAGTACAAAGCAGATACTGTATTTTTCCAAATCTATTTTATAAGATTCTAAAGTCCCATTATTGTTTTAGAATCTTGTTAACACGACACGCGTGTATCTAGGCCACTATATCTTCTTACATTACCTCAAAGATTAAGCTTTAGTTGTTTGAAAATAAAATGTAGACATAACTTGTAACGAAATGGGCAATAAAACAGCTTTTCGTACAGTTAATTATTGCAAATTTAAATACTGTTCGTGACTATAGTATCTAACCCTTTAAAATGAAATAATAATCCTTCAGAATGAACGGAAATCCGAAGGAACACGAATATGTCCAAACAATAATGAATTCGTATTGAAGAAAAATGATCACTAGTGATGAAAAGTGAATTATTACTGTGTAATAATAATGGTAAGTAGGGATATAGAATTATCTTAATTACCATTTTAAGTAATTTAATGCTAGGCACTAATTTCCCTGAAATAAACACTTTTAAATTACGAAACCTAACATGATTTTATTAATGTTGAAGAGTTTGGTAACTTCGTAGAACATGTATTCTTATATAATAATAAGCTTAAAGTAAATACCTTTGCATATTTAATGAAGATAAGTTATAGGAATATGTGAATGTTTGCATATAAATGTAATAGCAGAAATAGCAGGAACATCGTATGAAAATAAATGAAAACATAACGCAGAATTCAGTTATAATAAATTCCATTCGGTTGTCATTGCACGAAATCTCTACTGTTTCGAATCTCTTTAATTTATCTCAACTATCTTGATGCAATACATTTGTCTAGTTGAATAGAATGCAAACTAATGAAAACGTTTTGTGCGTTTCTACAAAATTTAGAACATCGAAGAAGGTTATGCAAGTGGTAACATTGAACAAAATATAAAACTATTAAACTAAACAGCTATTCGAGGAAGCATTGCAAACCATTAGGATGACGAGTTCTGATACTGATCGAAAAGCTTCCTAGACAATGACTTATGAGAAGCAAAACGTGAATCTGGAATGCTACTTTTACATAACGTTGATTTGGAGTACATGCTGGACAAAATAAATGAAATACTTCTACAGTCAACGAGATGTATCTATCTTTGTATACAGTTTGAACTTGAACTGTATTTAACCAGACACCGTAAAGCATTTCTTGTATCCTTCGTGCACTAAAGTATGTTAGTAGACAATCCAGTACACTCGTGTTTCATCAGCAGAAGAAAAAAAAACGACATTGTCGTTGTATGATTTGAATAACTAATTAAGCCAGCAAGGAACATGCCAACTATTGCTTGTAAGTAAAACCCACTCGTTCGTTTAATCGGTATATAGGAATTTTGAACAAGATAATTTAAATTTCTGTTCTTCGTTTTTTAAAAAATGCCGAATTTTTCCTTTGGGAAATTTTGAAGAGAGACAGGAGCATATATAACACTCAGCCTGGAAGTTATCATTCGAGGACGTGACGTTCTGCGTTACGAGTAACCATGGTTGATGCTTATACGTTATTAATCCTTGATATTCTGTTTGTTGAGCCATGCCCACTGCTGAGTTAGTTTCCTTGGACGCACGACTGAATCAAGTAGATGAATGAAAGAAGAAAAAAAGGACATATAGTTATGCAAACCAGAAGAGAAATAAAAAGGACTTTGGGTAAAGAAAAATTATTTCAGAACTGGATTGGCGTAAGAGATCTATAATAAAACATCATAGCGAATCAAAATAGCTCGAGTTTTAGTTGTAATTAACAGCTTTATTTTCTATCCATCTAGAAGCTGTAAAGGTGCATGCTACCATAGTAGTACAGACCTACCTAGCTAGTTCCAACGAGTTAAATATCAAAAGGAAATACACGTAAAACTCCATGACGTTTTGGGACAGCGTCTGTGGGTTAAATATACTAATTTGTATCTGTTTATTCATCGCTATAAATGATCAAACTGTGGGTTAGAGGGCAGATTCATCTCATCACTTGCTAGAAACATCACCATTGAGCGATGATTTGGCTAAAACTAAGAGCCTCACATTGTTCCAGTTTACGGATAATAACTGAGGAGATGTAATTTATCCTCTGGCAAGAACTTGTTTAAAAATTAACATCACGTGAAAATGGCAGAGGTTAATATGGCAAAGATATCTGACGTAAAAGAAATTCGTTTCTTCGTTTTTAGAGAACGTAGAGATAATTCTTAGTTATGTGGAAACAATCAAAACAAACCCCGGGTACGAGAATACCCTCCATTAATAAAGAATGAGACTGACATACGAAAAGACATCTCCCAAATGTAAGAAACAGCTATAAGAGTTAGACAAGTCATCTCTTGTGTCTAAGAAATAAGAGATGTTACTCTATCAGAGTTGTGATAAGTCACTGCAGAAAGATGAAATGAAAAATGTGATAAAGAAGTAAAATAACCAAATTTAAAAAAAGGATTAAAGGTAAAATGTCAAGTGTAAGATGCAAAAACTAAAATGACAAGTGATACAACATCATAAGAATTTACGTCGATTTGCTGTGCAAGAGCCGTACTCGAAAATTATAAACATATATAGAAAATAATTCAGTGAGCTTTACCATCGATGTTATCTTCATTAATTGTAAAGAAAATTGATTATAAATAGTATATCCAACAATTAACTTAATGAATTGTAAGGAAAGTTGACTTGTATATAGTATGTTCAACAATTAACTGAATGAATTGTAAGGAAAGTTGACTTGTGTATAGTATATCCAACACTTAACTTCATGAATTGTAAGGAAAGTTGACTTGTGTATAGTATATCCAACAATTAACTTCATGAATTGTAAGGAAAGTTGACTTGTGTATAGTATATCCAACACTTAACTTCATGAATTGTAAGGAAAGTTGACTTGTGTATAGTATATCCAACAATTAACTGAATGAATTGTAAGGAAAGTTGACTTGTGTATAGTATATCCAACAATTAACTTAATGAATTGTAAGGAAAGTTGACTTGTGTATAGTATATCCAACACTTAACTTCATGAATTGTAAGGAAAGTTGACTTGTGTATAGTATATCCAACAATTAACTTAATGAATTGTAAAGAAAGTTGACTTGTATACAGTATGTTCAACAATTAACTTAATGAATTGTAAGGAAAGTTGACTTGTGTATAGTATATCCAACAATTGTTTTCATGAATTGTAAGGAAAGTTGACTTGTGTATAGTATATCCAACAATTAACTTAATGAATTGTAAGGAAAGTTGACTTGTATGTAGTATGTTCAACAATTAACTTAATGAATTATAAATAATGTTGACTTGTGTATAGTATATCCAACAATTATCTTCATGAATTGTAAATAATGTTGACCTGTAAAAAGTATATCCAACAACTGTCTTCATGAAAAGTTGACTTGTGTGTATAGTTTATCAAAAGAAGTTTACATTTGAGTAAACTAGTAGGTTTTGCGAACATATTTTATCCTTAAATAAACAAATCGGATTTTTAGCAAAAATGGCAACAGAAACGTGGGCCATTTGAATACGTCATTGTAAACTACATAGCTTATTTTGTCTCAACAATTTCGAAACGAATATCAATAAAGATAGAAATTACATTAATTAAATCCGTAATATTAAGTAAAATTACGAAATTAATTCTTTTTAATCGTCTC
>NW_013666143.1:380418-387189 GCF_000517525.1 Limulus polyphemus
TAAGAAAGGTTAGACTTGTGTATATGTATCACATATTTAATGAATTGTAGAAGTTGACTTGAGTATAGATATCAAAATTAACTAATGAATTATAATAATGTGACTTGTGTATAGTATATCCAACAATTATCTTCATGAATTGTAAATAATGTTGACCTGTAAAAAGTATATCCAACAACTGTCTTCATGAATTGTAAAAAAAGTTGACTTCTGTGTATAGTTTATCAAAAGAAGTTTACATTTGAGTAAACTAGTAGGTTTTGCGAAAATATTTATCCTTAAATAAACAGATCGGATTTTTAGCAAAAATGGCAACAGAAACGTGGGCCATTTCAATACGTCATTGTAAACTGCATAGCTTATTTTGTCTCAACAATTTCAAACGAATATCATAAAAGATAGAAAATTACATTAATTAAATCCTATATTATGAGATGGATATTCTTTTTATTTGTCCTCTATTTGATACGTAGATATAGGTTTAATAAAGCTTTGTTTTACAAAGATTCTAAATCTCTCGTTATGATGTTCTGTTTTATACCACATTATTTATTCCGTTTATTTTTCAGCTTTATTGCACGTGTTCTTTATGTAAACTGGTGATATAGCTATGAAGATGTATTGTTCATTTACGTCCAATCAAACTACAGAACTAAATATTCTTCTTGTCATCCAAACGGAACACTGTTTTGAAATAACAAGCAAATCGTTTATGAGAAGAAGTCCGTCTAACCCAGATGTTCCTCGAGAGAAAGCTCGCCTCAGCTGCAGTTTATATTCTTGTCAGAAACGTTTACGTTCTTTTTGTGCATTTTTCCTATTTGTTCACAAACGATACAACTTTTACAAAACATTACCCTGCGAAATGATCAAAAATAGAATTATCAAACTCTCTTTCCAGATAATAAGAGAAAATAACGCAGAGAATTTAGTATATTGTCTTTTATTCAAACTTAATGCTATGCTCGAGTTTCATAAATTTTTACTGTTGTTTAATTTATACCATTTATTTTTTTATTTTTTTTACATTCAACCCCACTCTCTCTTACTAGAAACGCCGATATGAACATTGTCGGGAAGTTATGTACTTTTATTTCTCTAAGGATAACTAGAGAAAACTTTATTCAGTAATCTTTGATACATGTTACGAAATTTGCCTAAAATTGCATATTTCTTGACATCTCTGTACTCGAGATTTGAAAACGGCTATGCCTTATAAAACGTTTTATGAATGTAATATATGTGTCTGTGTGTAAAGTTTCGTAGTTTGTGAACTACAATAGTTCTTTCCAATCATACCTTGCGAATCACATTGAAAGTCACATTATTAATAGATGTAGGATTTCTGGATGGCTTGGTTGAGTTGAAATGGGTTTTAAAACGAACTTACTGACTTAGTTTAAGTTATATTACCTGGACAGAACAAGAAAACAAAGTTGGATCTGAACTGCTTTTGTTATGTGTTAAGTCCGATAACAATAAAAAATCAGAAATTAGATTTAATAACAATTTTAAAACGTTATAGTTAAACCCCAAGTATGATTACGAATTTAAAACAGGGCACGCGATTCACAAGAAAAATATCAGATATGACAACAATGTTAAGACACGAAATGCTTCTCACCAGTGCAAAGGACTTTGTGATGAAATTAAATCTATTGTATATTGAAAGATGTATATTAAGTTGTGATTTATAAAACAAAGTAGTAAGATCCTTTGTAATTTAAATTGAGTGAAAATAGTCAACTTTTAACAGATGTTTTAGGCTATAAAAAATTCAGCTTTTTCATTTTCACGGGTCAAATAGTAACCAGTATTTTAAAAGGAAAAATGACATTTTTCTGAAAAAATATAGAAATAACGGAGTAGACTGAAGTTTAGATCTAAAGGGGTAATTAAAGAACCAGAATTTTTAAAATGTAAACAGTGTAAGACCACTCAACATAATAATAGAAGAATCTAAAGAAAAATATATGTAATATCAGTCGAACCCTCCTAAAATAATTAAATGAATATTTCTATGGTGGTTTTTTGAGGTTTCATAAAGCTAAGCTTGAACTCAAATGTAATATTAACCTTTTGGGTGTTTATTAACTAAACTTAGCCATTTGGGGGTTGATTCAACTCAGATTAGCAATTGGGGGTTAATTCAACTCATATTAGCCATTTCGGGGTTGATCCAACTTAGATTAGTCATTTGGGGCTGTTTCGACACAGATTAGTCTTTTGGGGTTGATTGAATTCATATTAGCCATTTGAGGGTTGATTCAACTAATATTAGCCATTTGGGGTTGATTAAACTTAGATTAGTATTTGGGGGTTAATTCAACTCATATTAGCCATTTGGGGGTTGATCCAACTTATATTAGTCATTTGGGGCTGTTTCAACACAGATTAGCCTTTTGGGGTTGATTGAATTCATATTTGCCATTTGAGAGTTGATTCAACTAATATTAGCCATTTGGGGTTGATTCATCTCGGGTTAGCCATTTGGGGGTTGATTAAACTTAGATTAGCCATTTGGGGTTGATTCAACTCGGGTTAGCCATTTGGAGTTGATTTAATTTAGATTAAACACTTGGAGTTGAATTAACTCAGATTAGCCATTTGGGGTTGGTTAAATTAAGTTGAAATAAATCTTATTCATTTGGCGGTTGTTTCATTTTCATTTCACTTTTAAATAGAACGTTAACTACGATAATATACCTTTTATTCCTAAAAAAAATATAATTTTATGAAATAAATTTCCGAGTATATAATTAGAGCTTATCTAAAGAATTGGCCTAAAATTCCACAAAAATATGATGATGTAAACTTTAAAATAAAAAACATTTAATTGCTCAGAAAATATAAAATAAATGACTACATTTATGACAAACAAAATAAGAGTTGCAATATTTTACTTAACCGTATTCGTTTGTTTAATATGTGCAAAGTTACAAAAGGGTTATGTGTTTACTAGCCAGTCTTAATTTTTCGAAGTTTACGAAAGTTTTTAAAACTACATTTCATAGACTCAAAGGAAATTTTGTCCATGAATAGTTTAGAAAATGCGTTTATAAAGCCGATGACGTCCATATGACCCATCGGTAACACTAGTTTTAAGGTATGCGAGGTTAAAGTTTAGTAAATTTCACCTTATAAAAAGGTCAACGTGTTTTTCAGAAGCTAAATAAATTAGATTATCTTTGTTAACATTAGAATCGTGCGTGTATATATTTGTGATTACAGTCTCATCCGGAGAGGGCTAAGCTTCCAAACTTGAAAGTTTCTTGAGTGATTTATTTAGCTTGCCGATGGCCAGCAGAATTGCTGCATGTCCAATCTCTTTTATAGTCTTGAAAACAATTTCGACACAATGATGGATGAATCTTCGAGGTATTCTGACACTAACGAATACTTAAGCCATTAATAATCTCATCTCAGAGATGAATGTGTTTTTCTTTGCTGGTCTAAAATTACATGTACACTATCTACCATGAATCACTAAACAGGCAAAAGAAAAACAGTACAACAACAGAAAAACTTAAACCATGAAATTTTTCCATAAACATTTATGGATAGATTTCATCAAAGAAATAATATTTTCTACAATAGAAAGTAACCAATTTTAGTTACGATCGACTTTGTCATTTGTTTTTGGGAATATGGAAATCAGTATCACACATTCTACTTTACAAAATTCCAGTCTCTTTAATTAATTCCATATATAGATGTAATTATTACTGCAAAATATCAAAATTAGTGTAATAAACGATTTAAACTAAACAAATATTCTAATTTCAATCAACAGGTGGGTGTGATAACACAGGGCTGCGAATTTAAACTTCATAAAAGTTGTTTGTTTTTATCATTTTCGGATTCACCGTAAAGGAATTACTATAGAACATGTAAATATTTCAAGACAATAAAACCATCGCAGGCCTGTGTTGTGCAAAATCTTCAAGTGAGTGTAATACAGGAATTCACGTTTAAAAATATTATGATCTCAATCAATTGATAGTGCAATTATTAGTGTAAAAATCTGAAAGGGTGTGTAATGTAGGATTTACACTTAACCATATTTTACTGCATTTCTTTCAGACTGGCAGATCAGTTGAATTACTACCGGAAATAGGTCAATTAGAGTACGTATTAAAGTAACAGTTTTTCATTAAATGTTATCCAAAATAACCCATGTCTGCATTACCTGTGAAATCACTCTGTGGCGAACTCCATGCTTAAAGTCTGCCTATATAAATCTGCACGTGTAGTTGTGTAAATTCACAACATTTGTTCTACAGAAGCGCCTGTAATTTAGATTATTATTTAATTACTTGAATTTATTTAGTAATCTATTCTCATCAAGAAGCCTATTGGATAATATACTATGGAACGCTTCATCAATATTAGACGATAAAAAGGAGAGGAAGAAGAAGAAATCAACAACATCTGTCACTTCGCACGTGTTCTGATGAATGGAAATCAAGAGTTTCCTTTTTAATACAGATCTGATTTGACTTCCAAAGAACCGAGTATTGAAAGCAACAGCTCGAAACAACGCCTGAGTGGAACTCACCAGATGACTCTCATGTTATTCAACAACTAGCAGAAACCATTAGTCACGTGTTGAAAACAAAACTAAGACTCCCATAATCTCTTAAGAACCCGTTGCAATAGATCATTTAGCGCGAGACGATCACGAGTTAGTGGGAAACGAAGCTTGGTAACAACAGCTCAAACCTACACTTGGTGGAGTTTTGTCTTAAGCTTACTTTAGTTGCACTCAGTATTTTTTTTTTTTTGGTTTGTTGGGAGTTGTTACAAATACTAATAAAAACGTTTACGATAAAGGGTGGTGATAGGAAAAGCAGTTGTTGTTATCACAAACTTATACAATATATTATCACGCTGGAAAACGCTTTTTTCTGAATCAGAATAGGTATAAAAATCTTTTTTTTTCGTTTTTGTTTGGGTCTAAGGTAGAGAGATGGTTGTTTGTTTGTTATTAAGCACAAAACTTCGCAATGGGTAATCTGTGATGTGCCCACAACGGGTATTGAAACTATATTTTTAGTGTTATAAACCTTGAGACTTGCCGCTGAGCCACCGGGGATGGACATACAAAGAAAGCTTGCTTTGTTTCGATTGATATTAATCAAAAATACAATTTTGACAATCATTATCACTTTCAATGTAAAATCTCGTTTCTCGCAACTGATAGTTGTAAGTGATATGTAAATTGGGTCGTGTCTAACCACTGTAGACTTTGTATAATAAACCGTATCTAAATAGTTCTGAAATACTTTAAAAATTAAGTCGGATATAATTAATTAGTCTTGACTCGTAAAAAAAGTGCGTTCAAATTAGTATTTTTAACTAGTTGTTAGTTTGATTGCAGAAAACTTGTGGGGTACGTTAAAATTAAGTCGTATAAGTATTTTCAAATAAAACATCACATATATACTACTCCAGTTATTGTAGCTCATGATGTATATTAACTAACCTGTTTACATTTATATACTACTCCAGTTATTGTAGCTCATGGTGTATATAAACTGACATGTTAACACATATATACTACTCCAGTTATTGTAGTTCATGATGTATATAAACTGACCTGTTTATACATATATACTACTCCAGTTATTGTAGCTCATGATGTATATTAATTGACATGTTTATATTTATATACTACATTATGCACTGCTACATAGACTGAACCCTCTGGATGCACTGATACATGGGCTCTTTCTATAGAACGAAATCTACCCCATTCACTACAAGATAAACAGGTCAATTAATATACAACAAAAACTACCAGAAGTACAATGTATTTTAGAAAATTAACTTATGTTCTGTTTAAAGCTGATTTCAGTGACCTTATCTCTTATTGGGACCTAAAATGGCCTAATGGTTAGTACGCTCTACTCGTAATTACGAGCTCGAATCCCGTCACCAAACATTCTTGCCCTTTCAGCCGTATGAGCGTTATAACGTGATGAGTTAACCCTACTTTTATTAATTACAGGAGTAGTCCAAGAGTTAGCAGTGGGCGATGTTTACTAGCTGCCTTCTCTCTATTTCATCACTTCTAAAGTAGGGACTGCTAGTGTATATAGCTGTGCACGAAATTCAACAAACAAACAAAATCTATTATTTCTTTAGCTGAATTAATGAGAACTGATACTCTCCAAAACCGCAGTGATCCTCAGCTGAGCAGCGTTACCTAATGTGTTTAATTTTACAATACACCCGTAACGACAGTGTGAACCTAGTAATATGGAACACGTCTATATATTACCTGTATGAACATTGTACTTTAAGCTGCTAATTAAAGGATCATTACTTTGACTCATTCAACGAATAAATTGATGTATATTATTCTTAACTTCAACATCATGTCTTGTCTCTTTCTTTAAACCTACAAAAATCACTGAATTTATTATTCTGTATACTAAAGGTCGTAACGAGTCAGGGGGGGGGGTGGCGTGGCCCCCAGTGAGTACAGAGTAGAACCCTTCTGGGGGACTAGGGTGGCCATACCGCATAGCGAAAAAACTATTTCAAGTCATTTTAAGATGGCCTAGATCAGTGTTACGCAAACTGTTTTTTTTATGACGCTCCCTTTCTAAACATTCATTTTGTTGCATCCCCCTTCCCACCCCATGGCCATTTTTACATGTTAATAGTTGTTAATATGTATGGTACTTAATAGTAGTAATAATTTTAAGGTTACTTTGTTTGTTTGTAATTAAGCACAAAGCTACACAATGGGATATCTGTGCTCTG
>NW_013666143.1:388119-401587 GCF_000517525.1 Limulus polyphemus
AGCGGCTCTTGTTTTCAGTTATTAGGATCAGGCGGCTGTGTTGTAAAATACACTCCTGTTTTCAATAAAATGTTTGGAACAATGAAAGGAATTAACAATACTGTTGGCAGCCTTTATGAAAATTTGTTTGTTAACGTCACATAAAAGAAATCATATTGTTTTCGTAGACTCAGAGCAAAACTGTTTTGTACATCATCATCATTTGATTACTTTCTTATGCTAGTAACATAATAGATGGTACATTCGGAAAAGTATTGTCCATCTTTGTAATTAGTTGCCATATGTAGTATAAAATTTTACACGTAAACGCTTTGGAAATTTTTTCCAGAGAAACTTAGTTACTTTATTAGTGAAAAAAAAAAGAACGTATGAACGATCTAAGACTGTATTTGGTAAAATTACAAACGTTTGGCTCTGTATTAGTACGACCCTGATAACAGATTATCGAATCTATAGTCATTACCGACAACAGGTAAATGGTGCTAGATTAATGTTTGAGTTACTTGTTATAGAATAGTTATCAGAACATTATCAAAAACTAGAATCAAATCAAGTGTATTACAGATGTATTGAACATTTATAAAAACCTCATCAGAAACTAGAATCAAATCAAAATGTATTACAGATGTATTGAACATATTCTAGTTTCTGATGAGGTTTTTATAACAAATCAAATGTATTACAGATGTATTGAACACTTATAAAAAACCTCATCAGAAACTAGAATCAAATCAAGTGTATTACAGATGTATTGAACACTTATCAGAACATCATCAGAAACTAGAGTTAATATAATTTAATTCCACTTAAAACTGAGGTGATTTTATTGAGAAAGAACTAATTTTCTTTGATTCACTTCACAAGAATAAATTCACTTAGTGACTGTGTTAGTATTATTTTCTATTTTATTACAACTTGCATTTGTTTATATTTTCAAGTGTAACAGTTTGTGAACTCATGGGTTGTTTCAAGTTAGAATATATGGATCATGAAACATTCAGGGGTAGCTGTGGGTTTATATCATTTCAGAGGATATCTTATTCTACTATGTGCTTGTTTGCCAGGATACCACACTTTCAAACGTTTAATTTCATTTACTCAGCCTTACCAGATGCATGTTGGTAAAATGTGATGTTTTTAGTGGTGTTTGTATTTATAATACAAGAGATGCACTGTATCTCCACACACAATTATGATTCATGATATCCTCGGGTCTGGAACGCCTATGACGGTAATCTATTACACCTCTACTCTCGTTCTACCGAGCACTTTAACGTAATTCAAATAATTGTATTGACCCAACTGATCACGTGACATTCGAAATATCCCAGTTCCCCAAAATAACAGCTTTCACGCCAAATACAAGAAAACAGAAAACCAAACTTCCGTTACTGTGAACGATTACAACTAAGTATGGAGTGAAGAAAATTCTGATGGCCAAGCGATTAGCGGGAAAAGATTAAATCGCTAATATAATTATCGAACACGACAATTTACGTAATAAACCAACTGAAAATCGCCACATTTCGGTATCTTATGAAATATGAAAAATATCAAGCAGAGCTAGTATTTTCATCTATATTATGTTACAATACATGCCACACATCGTGCGTATACAAATACACATGTGAAAATCCGGTTAGTTATTTATGTTTTAGTGCACAATGGGTTAGTTGAGCCGTGTGCGCTTCAGGAATCGAGTAGCGAATTGTAGCGTTATAAGTCCTCGAGTTTACCGCTGTACATGTAAACATTATCTAAATATGTGTTTTTAATTAACAGCCCATACGTCTGTGTGGATAACTACAGTAATTTGAATGGAACTTAATATTTAAATAAAATGAATAATATCATTTAGTTATCAGATTACGTATTTAACACTGCTTTACTAATCAGGTTAACTATTTAACACTGCTTTACTAATCAGGTTAACTATTTAACACTGCTTTACTAATCAGGTTAACTATTTAACACTGCTTTACTAATCAGGTTAACTATTTAACATTGCTTTACTAATCAGATTACGTATTTAACACTGCTTTACTAATCAGGTTAACTATTTAACACTGCTTTACTAAACTAGTTAAGGATTCAACACAGATGTTTAAAACGACTTTCAGAAATATATTTTAAAGTAAAAGACGAACAATTGAATGTTACCAAAATTTTTAGGGTTAATTTCGGAAGCAACAAAAAACGAATTGATAGTATAAACTTTCAACAGTTTCTTACTATTAACACTGAGATTCAATTTCATACTGTTGTTTTATAATCCTTTAATACAGTTTAACTTTTTGCAACACTTTTTTCCAGATAGTTCAATATTTCAGCTTTTGATGTTAAGTCTTTCAGTAGCTGTTACATTCTATTCTTTACAACACACTCCCCCAGAGAGTACTATATTCCAACTATTACTGTTTAGTCCTTTAAATAGTTTCTACATTATACTTCATTACAACACACCCTGAGCCGTAGGAAGGCCAATCAGGCCGTGGCCTGACCATTTTTTATGGCATGTATAGTTACAAGTTATATATTAAAACTAGCTCATTTTAACTCAATACATTATGTTGTGTGTATACAGTATTTGTAATTAAAATGGCTCAAGAGTCAATATCATAGCATTAAATCTTCAAACATTTCTGGGGGCATGCCCCCGGACCTTCCTAGAAATGGCCTGACCACTCAAAAACTGCTTTTTTCGGCAATGACAGCACAGATAGCCCAGTGTTTAGCTTTGCGCTTAACAACAAACATAACAAATTCGTATATTATTATTTTTGAAGTTCACTTTGAAACAGACTATTGCTAACACTATATGACAAACCACCAAGCTCCAGTATACTAAACATGACAAATTCTCCAGCAATGTTTATTCGAACTGACAATATAACAGCTTCAATAACTGATTCCTTAAGCAACGGACATATCATATCTTTGGACGACACATTACAAAATATTCATTTAGTTTTAAAAGATTGTAATAAACAACTATATAACCAGCTCACCCTGTGGTTAATTTCCGGACTTACAATGCTAAAATTCGGAGTGCGATTTCCCCTGGTGGACAGACCGCAGATATTCTATTGTGTAGCTTTGCACTAAAACCAGTTTCTGCAGCTTAATCTTTAAGAGACCGTCACATCACATATTTTAAAACACGTTATAAGATGTTTTTATATTACAGACAATCATATCATAGTTTAAAGGAGACTTCAGTATGTTAGTAATGGCGCGTTAATGAATAGTGTCATAATAATTCTTATAACGCTTAACA
Organism: Limulus polyphemus; assembly: GCF_000517525.1. Lineage (NCBI taxonomy): Eukaryota > Metazoa > Arthropoda > Merostomata > Xiphosura > Limulidae > Limulus > Limulus polyphemus. Next base: position 391,397 of record NW_013666143.1, read on the forward strand.
AAAGAAGAATAGCGCTGTCGAACTCGTAGTTACGGCGATCCCTTAATGACATCATGCTTTCTAGTGACTGTAAACATTATTTAATATACGAGATAACAGCGAGAGGAAAAAATGCTAAATATACGCCTAAAGATAATTGTGTATTTTTATTGTTAAATGTACCATCAACATGTGCGTATTACAATTATTATTATAACATGTTATTTTACGACATTAACAACTATTGACTTTTAGGCCAGGAAAATGTAATAATCATGGAACGAGCTTAAGCAAAATATTGAGCTCTTTAAGTATTGCTACGTTTTCTTCCCCAAGAACATTCTCTACGTTCAGTGAAACGATTGTTCTGATTTCTATCATTATAATTGTTGTTTTATGATATTTGCTATAAAATTTCATAGTGTGTAATTGCCTTATTTGGTTTTGTGTGACCGACGATTCAGTAAAGATTAAACACGCCTGTCAGTTAAGGAAAACTGTAGACTTCTCATAATCGGTCACCATTAATTATTATGAAAACGAAAACGATATTCAAAAGTAGATGTTTGACTGATGACGAGTAGAGTACTTTGCTAATAAAACCTTTTGGAACGTGGCTAAAACTTGTCAACAAGAACTTTAATCAAAATAGACTGTGTGACTGGACATGATGTCCGTTGTTGTTTGAAATAGACTGTGTGACTGTACATTTTACAAAATTTTAAGGACTGAGTAGAACGCAACTTAGTGGAAATAAAACTAATATCCATAAGTTCACTTAGCTGTCCACTTGACCTTTTAACGACCCAATCCATCTCTACTTAACCCGATGGCTCAGCGGAAGTAGGCTTACTACGCTGAAAATCAGGTTTCGATACCCGTGATGGACAGAGCCTGGGTAGCCCTGTGTAGCTTTGTTCTTAACATTAACCCAACCACCTTCTACTTAGGCTTATCTCTCTCCCTCCCCTCCCTAGGTTTTGTACCACAAACCTTCAATTCAATCCAGTCCAACTCTCTTTTTCTAAGTCAGTGTTAGAAAATCCAACTGGAGCTACTTTTAACGTATAAGTATATATTTTTTTTCTAAATAGTTTAATATATAAATGTGCATCGAGACGGAAACTGATTGATTTTAATAAAATGTTTGATAATGGAGCTAGAGACAGCTCAGAATTGACGTGAAATATTAAACTGTCTAGCACATTCATTTCGTGCGACAGATTTACGTGAAATCACAAGAAAAGAAAAAAATAAAAGATTCAAACGAAAGCCATGCAACAGTTGGAGTAAATGTTACACCGCGAAAGATCCTAAATCTTACCCTGTATGGATGCTTCACTGTAAGAGCGATCGACGGTCGTTGAAATTTTCAGTAATAATACTTTTCAATGACTTCCCGGGAAGAAAAATGGAGCAGTAAATTTTCGACAACTGACGCTGTAAGTTGGAAAAAGAACAGGAATAACGATAACATTTATATTGAAGACAATATAAGGAATGATACACCACACATTCTTCTAATTTTCATTCATCCCATCTTCCCTTGATGACAGTTTGTTTCCTGTATTCAAGTACTGCTCCAGTTATAAGTTTCAATCTAAAAACAGAAATAAATTTAGATCAGTATTATACCAGAAAAAGAAATAACAACATGTTCAAATATATTGAAGTTATGTTAAGGTTAGTCCAGTTTTTAAGAACACTGTTTCGGGTCCGTGCTGCTATTGTTGAAGTTATGTTAAGGTTAGTCCAGTTTTTAAGAACACTGTTTCGGGTCCGTGCTGCTATTGTTGTAGTTACGTTAAGGTTAATCCAGTTTTTAAGAACACTGTTTCGGGTCCGTGCTGCTATTGTTGAAGTTACGTTAAGGTTAATTCAGTTTTTAAGAACACCGTTTCGGGTCCGTGCTGCTATTGTTGTAGTTACGATAAGGTTAATCCAGTTTTTGAGAACAATATTTCGGGTCTGTGCTGCAATTGGAACTACTTCCTTTGCCCTTCGGTCACTGATGACCATTATTACGTATTATTACACGACACACTAATTTCCATTGTAACAAACTACTGCCAAAGATGACGTGGTCTAACTTAGCATACATTTTGATAAATTTTGATTTGTTTTGTTTTATCGCAGAGCTATACAATGAACTGTATCCACCATGGAGAATCGAACCTTGGATTTTAGCGTTGTGAGTTCGTAAACTTGTCGTTGACCTATCGGGGGATATTTCTGGCAAGAGAACGTAATGAATATTTTTGTGAAAATGAAAGAAATATACATTTTCAAAGATTTCATTTGTTTCTTGTAAAGCACAAAGCTACAGAATGGGATATCTGTGCTCTGCCCATATCCGGTATTGAAACCCGATTTTTAAAGTTATAAGCCCACATAGGATCTTCATATTTCTAATTCTCCCATTGTATATTTTGGTACTTAAAAAACAAACAAAACTCCCAAGATACTCATGGATTTAACAGTCGATTCTTATTTCTTAACTAAATCCTAAATTGAAGATAGGCCCGGCATGGCCAGGTGGTTAGGGCGCTCGACTCGTAATCTGCCTTTGCCTGATCCAAAGTCCAGAATGAGAAAGGAGGAGGGTTGAGCGCGGGGCTAGCAACTTCACCCCGTAAAAACCAAGCTGCTACAAGTAACTGCAACAACAACTTCCGTTGGCGAGGTGTTGTTGTGGCCCTATGCTCCACTGAGAGTTTACATGAATAAAAAAATAAAAAAGATTGAAGATAAAGTTAAACAGAGATTTGAAGCAAGGTGGACCTTATTATGTTAATTTGTCAAGTACAGGCTGTGAAACGTATTAATATGGACATCTGGCAACTCTCTCCTTTCATGACCTCTTCTTTAAAAGATGCGCATAAGAGCAAACACTGTGGTAGACGAGAATTTAGTAGCAGATTGAATCGGCTTGGAATAAAACAACATGTTAGTCAAATTTAAAGATGGTACGTTTACGTGAACGGCGTGCGGGTTGAATTAGACCCACACTGTAAGAAAGCAGGTAAAGATATAAAAATAAAATCAGTTTGATTTGAAGAATAAAGACGCACAGCAACCTTTTCTAGCACGAGGCGGCCAACAAATGTTCCCATTCAACACGCGACATATGGAGAGACAGAAAACGATGTTACGAATTTCAGCACACACACACGTCACAACACAAGGTTAACATAGAGTGAACAGAGTATAAGATACTTTTTAACACAATTAGGGTGAAAGTTAGAAGTTTTGCATAAATACCAAATCCTAAGTTATTTGTTAACACCATCCGGGTGACAATATTAGTGTCGATAGTAGAAACACCTATCGAAAGAATTCCTACATAATCACTTTCCAACCGCTTAAAATAATATCCTGTATGATTTTTATCCCCACTATAGGGATGGAACCCCGAATTTTTACATATATATGCCTTTTACCATTTAATCACTGGAGTCCTACAATAACTATCTGCTCTACTTACAGTTACTACTGCGTGTATAACAATCACCTTTGTGCTGACAACAATATCACATTGTTTGGTTTAGATGTATAGCAGTTTACTCACCACTGGCAACTTAAAATACTTGTGACATACCATCATAAATAGTTATCCGTTATTATTCAGGAACTACTGTTTATGTATTTATTTAAATATTATCCTCGTCATGTTAATTTTTTATCAATGATGCTATTAACGAATAATATGAATTAAATTAATACAAATACATATATATAATGTTTGTTTTTCTGATCCATATTAATGACCTGATAATCCCTGGTAATCTGTTTACTTTTTGTATTTAACACAAAACTACATATGGGCTGTCCCCCTAAGAGACAGGGGTAAGTTTACGCACTTACAACGCTAAAATCTGGAGTTCGATTCCCCGCGGTGGACATAGCAGATAGCCCAATGTGGGCAAACAATCGTAATGAGCTATCTGCCTTCTGTTCACTATGTTATAAGTACGTATGTAAGAAATATTGCTTTTTTCGGCTTCATTTAAGTAAACTAGTAAAGTGCGAAACAAAATTGAGAAGAACCAAATGAGCAGATGTTATATCGTGAGAGAAGCCCAGAAGCTAGAGCTTTGTGGGCGAAAAAATGATATGATATTCAGTATAGACTGAAAGAAGGGGGTGTAGATGGAATGATAGAAATAAAGAAGGCAAGTTCGACTCAACTTATTGTTATATCATTTAAAAAAGAAGGATATTTAAAAGTTGTCTTTATGGCAAAACTACTAAAGCCGTCTGTTGCTGTCTTCCCTATTTTGAACTACTCAACGAAGCCAGTAAGCATCCCACCACCCAACATCTACGCTAAGGGACTAAATATTACTCTTATAACGTAGTAAGAAAAGAATTGTGTGGACAAAGAAATTACAAAATGTAAAATAGAAAATATGATAATGGTTAATAGCCCCTAATTTAAAATAATTTTGTTAGTGAACACGAAAACAACGTTTCGGGCAACAGTCTTTTTTCTACTTTTAAGATGTACTCATAGAAGTGCGGAGAATATCTTGTGATTTCGCACGCATTCGAATCCGGTTCCTGTTGCGAGCTCTACCAAAATATCAACCTCACGCACCCCACCCCGAAAAAAATCTTAACCAAATAATTAGGTTGGCCAGTTTTAAATCAAATCTAAGAATTAGAAAAGTTATGAAAATGAATCTTGGGTAAAAATAAAATGACATTACAGTTTTTAAACTGAGTGAATTTTATCTAAAAAACTAGTTAAAAGTGTTTAAGTTTCATTCACTAAGTCAGGTTAGTAGGAAGCGGTAAAGTCAGTCATGTAGAACTACAACTTATGTATTAAAATTTCCTTCTTTGAATTCAATGCATTACGTTGTGTGCATGCAGTATTTGTAGTTAAAATAGCTCAAGATTCAATCTCCTAGCATTAAATTTTTAAAACTTTTCTGTGGAAAAATCCGTTTACAGATTAATCACAACGCAAATAAACTATATTTTAAAATCTTCAAATCCCATAAACTAATAAGGAATAACTAAAAACAGAAAACCCTAAACCCCAGGGTTTTTGGAAGACACACCTTCCTTCTTCTTAGGATTTTCTCATTTTCATCATTGTCTTATTTGTGACCCTACCTGCCTTTGAAGCTATAATGGACACTAATAGGGAAGCAAATATTCGTATTCAAGTTATATATATATATAAATAGTCTAACATTACTTAATAAAGTACCTTTGAGAAAAAAAAAGAGAGACATATATAAATGTTCTTAGTCAGTTAGGACAAATTTACTCTCGATAATTTAAAGGAGTTAGCAACTAGATAGAAGTTTGTAATACCTATAGTGAGGTCAACTTTGAGGTCGTTTAAAGAAATATTTCGTTTCACCATAATGTGTTAATAACTGTCCAAAGAGTCGGGTGTAGCTAGGTCGTTAATATGCCCAGAATGTGAATCCAAGGATTCATGGTTCTTCATATGTTGCGCCACACTTCGGGGAAATGGGTACGTTATTAAACTGACAGTCAAATCCCACAAAAGTATCTCAAGAGTTGGCGTTGTGTACTTTTAGCTAGATGCCTTACTTATCTTTCAGCTCAAAACTAGGGACAGAAATAGGTAAATAGCCCATATGTAGCTTTGCACGAAATATAAACAAATTGTACAAAGAACGCTAATTAATAATGGCTAAATGTTACGTTATGCGTAAATATATATATTGCAATTGGCTAAACATAATAATAATAATAACAAATCAATGTATTTCAAAGTCCAAAACAAAGGTAACCAATATGAGTGTTACATTTAGATTAATGAAAACCATTCATTTTTTTGTTAAATTTCGTGTAAAGCTACTCAAGGGTTATTTACACTAACATTTCCTGCTTTTGAAGCGATAGACTAGAGAAACACAGCAATAGCCAACATCAGCCACAACACCTTCAAGAATAAAAGGGGTGAATACGTTTGATGATGGGATTCGAATCCACGGTCCAAAGATTACTACACGAGAGTTTTAAACAATCAACAGATGGCACTAAACCTCGTTCCAATAAAGTATGTAACTGAAGTACATTTTTATAATCAAAAATAGCAATATATCCATTATTATATTTACTGATCAAATAGGATTTTCTCACTGCTGTTTGTTCGTAATTAAGCACAATAATTTTTTTGCATAGTGACAGAAATGTAAAATGAGGCTATTAATAGTTATTTCAACAAAAATTCATGCTTAAGAACAGCCCAAGTTGCCTTGTAAAAAAACAAAGTAACAAACTGTCTGACACAAGTTAGTTGTTAGAAACTGTCGTGTTTGTACAAATAATGTCGCTGTTGTTAGTTGTTAGAAACAGTTGTGTTTTTAGAAATAAGGTCCCTGTTGTTAGTTGTTAGAAACAGTTGCGTTTTTACAAATAATGTCCCTGTTTTTAGTTGTTAGAAACAGTTGTGTTTTACAACTAATGTCCCTGTTGTTAGTTGTTAGAAACAGTTGTGTTTTTACAAATAATGTCCCTGTTGTTAGTTGTTAGAAACAGTTGTGTTTTATAAATAATGTCCCTGTTTTTAGTTGTTAGAAACAGTTGTGTTTTTACAAATAATGTCACTGTTGTAAGTTGTTAGAAACAGTTGTGTTTTTACAAATAATGTCCCTGTTGTTACTTGTTAGAAACAGTTGTGTTTTTACAAATAATGTCCCTGTTGTTAGTTGTTAGAAACAGTTGTGTTTTATAAATAATGTCACTGTTTTTAAAAAGAATACGTTTTTTACAACTTTAATATTCTATATTCAGAAGCTGTTACTAAAGTACAGATGTACTGTCACGTGCTATCTGTGATGTACCCACCACTATCGAAACTTAGTTTTTAATGTTATAACTTTGCAGACTTACCACTGTGCCACTGGGGCTGGGGCACTGCTGGTTGAAATAGAATAAAGATATGAATAGTGAGAGCGGATTTTAGACCCCCCCCCTCTTTAAAACCATTTTTTCGATCGCTAGCTTTGAATTTAAAGACGCAGGTTCGAATCTCAGTCGGTCTTAGCTTTCACAGTTTCGGGATACTGTATCGTTATGTATCATTAATAAAGTCTATACTATCTAAATATATATATCTAAGATTAAGCTTGAGGCGCTAGTTACTTAGAAGATCCTGGAATAATTCTGGTTTTGATCCCTTTGAGAAAACATAATTTGGTAAATTCTTGTTTGATTTGTTTAATTTTTCGTTCTTTTTGTTTGTCGTTCTGTTTAGTACGTGATACGGTATGCTTTCTTTATATACTTTAATGTGTCTTTTTTTATACTTACTTTACATTCCATTCTGTCCTTACATTATTTTGTTTCACGTATTTTTTTAATGTGTTTTTTCTTTACACCTGTTGTTCTGTAACTTAAAATCTAAGCTACTTCAAACAATTCTGTTATGTCCCGACCTTTGTTAATAACATTTAAAGATCGTAGATTACGTGCTCTGTTCTCGTTTAATTAAGAAAAGGGGATAGAACAAAACTTTCATACTACACAGTCCCCAAAAATTATTCAATCTAGTACTGCTTTGTGCATCTTGGTTCTTAACAAGTTATTTTCATGCAATAGCTTAATAGACAAATTGAATGTCCTGCTAATCAGATTGGTCACGCTATTAACGCTGTGTCCAAGCAAGCACTTTCGAAAATCAGGTCGTGATCGTAACAAGATTTACGTGGCTAATTTTCTGTAAAAATAATGTAAGAACTTCTTGGACTTTCCAAGAACATAATCGCTAACCATGTTGTGAAAGAAGATCCAATCCAATTGTATCTTTCAAATGCCTCCTGTACTAGAACTTTTTGAAGGCTTTTTATATTCTCACAAATAGCGCCGTTACATCACGTTCCAACTATCTCCGTTTGTTCTGCCAGTTACGCTGTGTAGATAAAAATAATAGGCTAGATGATCCGCAAATAGCCCTCGTTAAGCCCACCGGATACAGATGATTTCGCTCCTTTGTCTTCCTCATTCGAAATGTACTGAACATTTATGAACGAGACATATGGTATGAATTATGCTAGTTTTTAAGATTTCTCTGATTTTGGAATATGTCCAATCACATTCTTTGTAAAAATTGCTCACTAATTCACTTCATTTCTTGCTCGACCTTATCCTAATAAACAAATCATTAAACTTGTCTAATTAAAAGACCGATGTCTTATGAAAATTACAACTACTTTTTACTTTTGTATTTTTATCTCAAACTTTAAGAATATTTTAAAACAATAATAACAGGAATTAAAAACTGATATGACGATTAAAGATTCCTATCAGGGGTATCTTATCATCCCAAAGGATAGAAAAGAAGCAAAAAATAATAATGTATAAGCACATTTTATGTAAAGGTAGTGTTTTCATTGAGTTATGGTATTATAAAGAAGGTCGAAATATCAGAAAATAATTTTAGAAACATTTTTCATCTTTTTTTTTGGAAGCCATAACAAAATGTTACATCTCGTGATGCTACTTAAAGGTACATCAACTTGATCAAGTGTAACAAAACGCATTTCAAGCCTTTCCACATTAATCAAGTGTAACAAAACGCATTTCAAGCCTTTCCACATTAATCAAGTGTAACAAAACGCATTTCAAGCCTTTCCACATTAATCAAGTGTAACAAAACGCATTTCAAGCCTTTCCACATTAACTATGTATTTCATATATTACTTATATGTTTAATTAACTAATTAATTCATTATCTTAGGGTTTGATTTCGTTTGTTTCGGCTATTCGCACAAAACTACACAAGGGCTGTCTGCGCTAACATTCACTCATTTTCAATTGGTACTGATAGAATAGATAGAAAACAGCTCTTTGTATATTCTAATCAGGCTGAAGGAATCACTTACGCTACTAAACAACAACGTTTACTAAGCCTAATGAGGATTACCTCAAAGTGTCTGGCTCATAGACACACACACCCCCAATGAAAGAATAGACCATTCCAAGCTTTAACTCGTTGTTAAACAAATGTTTAAACAACTCTAATTATTTAATTATTATACCTGAAAGGTTTCTAAATAAAAAGTACAGTAGCCATAGAATTCTAATCATATCTCAAATACTTAACCTTACTGTCGATGCACATATAAAAATATATTAATAATGTTGTAGGCTATATTTTTAATGTTTTAATTTAGACGTTAGCTAGAGGGCACAAGATGTTAAGGTCAAGTAAGTTCATAAAAGTAGTCCTAGAATACCTAGATAGTTCACCATAACGATGGCGTCAAGAATCTAGTAACTTGGACTAATATCTAGACGTAGGTATAAATACGAGTGAAGTATTAATTAAGAAGTTAGTGAAGTAATAGTGTGTGAATATCGAGCATTTGTTGATCGAGAGAAGTCTAATTGGATAAAGTTATTCATTAACAGTTGTGCTTCTGTAAGCTAATCAGTAAGTGATTAATGTACTAGGCCTACAGTAGCTTCAGGGTTTATGTAAAAGTTTGTTTACAACTTTCGTCAAAGTGAACTTAGCATGTAGCAAAATTTATTAAAGATGTCGTGCTCACGACGGGAATCGAAACCCGGTTTTTAGCGTTATAAGCCTTCTGATTTACTACTGAGCCACTTGGGATCTCCCGTTAAACAAAATAACGCCTTACAATAATACGTTTACTGATGCCCTTACAGAAACGCATATTAATGTTACATATCAAGTCTTCATAGCTAATGATAGAGAAAAAATTTGCGTCAATTAGAAGAGGTAAAAATACTGAATCATATTAAACACATATTAAAGTTTTACTTTGATGATTTACACATAGTTTATTCATATTAAATGGTGAAAGTGGAATAAACTACGACACTAGTTTCCAGTTACAAAGCGCTAAAGCTGTCACCCGGTGACTCACTGGTAAGTTTGACGTTATAATTAAAGGTTCGATACCAGTGGCGCTAGAAAACAAAAAACAAAATATTACTATTTTTTAGATGCAAAATTTAATAGAAATGTTGCGTAAGTGAAAGCGTGGGCTTTCTGAGCTCTGTCCACATGAGGGAATCGAACCCCTGATTTTAGCATTAGAAGTTAATAAACTTACCGCTGACCCACCGAAGGACTAATTAAAAGCATATTTTCTAATACCGCACATTCTACCCAATTTTTGTCAAGAAACACATTGTCTAAACATGGACAATATCAATGCAGATGTTAGGCAGGTCTTTACATATGGTATTGGCCAG
>NW_013666143.1:401608-412207 GCF_000517525.1 Limulus polyphemus
CAAGAGTTGGCGGTGGGTGGTGATGACTAGCTGCCTTCCCTCTAGTCTTACACTGCTAAATTAGGGACGGCTAGCGCAGATAGCCCTCGTGTAGCTTTGCGCGAAATTCAAAAAACAAACAAACAAACATATGGTTATTTTTTTTTCTCCGTAGACAGCGTAATTCTCTAACCGAAAATATATAATTAATTAACCAGCGAACTCTTCAGTCTTCGCGTGTTAAAAAAGTATTCTATATGAGAACAAAGAAGTAAAATCCAAATATAATGAATGGATTTGAAAATAATACTTGTAGTTTACATGAAAATGTTTGGTATCTTTGACATAACACGGGAAGACAAGAAACTAAATCAATGTCTCGGTAAAGGTACACTTGTCGATACTGTAGTTCTTTATTCGTGTCTTAGGTTATACAGTTGTTTATTAATTGTAAGAAATAACACGATTTAAAAGGAAAGAAATAAACATAGTGATATCAGATTGAAAACAACAACAACTACAAAGTATTATATTGTACTAGAAGTTATTATGGTGTCGAAATAAGTAATAAAAATGAATCTGAATATGAAAAGATTGCCATGGTATCAGTATAGGAGATTATAATTAATCCAATAGAGATATAAAGTGCAATAGTATCGAGAGAAAAGAGACAAATGAATTAAAAGAACAGATTAAACTTAGAAAAAGAGAAGAAAAGTAATTAATGAAACAGAATTAGAATATTTCATGGCGAACTTATAATAAATAATACAGGACAAAGAAGTCCTAGTAACAAGACAGAAAAGATCGATAGTAAACAGAACAAGCGGTTAAAGTGGGATTTTCAAAGGGGTGAAACTCTTTTTTTTTTTGTGTGATCCACTTTGAATTAGCAGCGTGGATCAAAGTGGTGTACAACAGAACATATTTAGGAAAACCGAGGACACACACAGACACTCCCTGTATCAAAACAGGAAAGATCAGTTATCTAGATTTGGTTTGAATTTCGCGCAAAGCCACACAAGGGCTATCTACGCTAGCCGTCCCTAATTTAGCAGTGAAAAGCTAGAGAGAAGGCAGCTAATCAACAACACCCACCGCTAACTCTTGGGCTATTATTCTACCAACGAATAGTGGGATTGATCGTCACTTTATAACGCCACTACCGCTGAAAGAGCGAGCATGTTTGGTGGGATGGGGATTCGAACCTGTGACCCTCAAATAGCGAGTCAAGAGCTCTAACCCCCTGGTCAGGTATCAAAATAGGAAATATTGATAGTTAAAAAAATGTCCCAATGTTACAGCTAGAATCCGAGTTTCGATACCCGTGGTGGGCAGAGTACAGATAGCCCTTTGTGTAGCTTTGTGTTTAATAATAAACAACAACATAGTTAAAAAAAGGTTTCATTTCCGTCAAATTTATATACAATAATTCAATCACAGTAGTCATAACTAACTTAGGTTTCTTTTAAACATCACAAATAGTGAAACTTAACGACAAGTAATATTTATTTGATAAAAGCATACATTAAAGGATAAATTAGCAGTAAGATTGTTGAATCTGTTTAGAAGTTTAATGTTTAATACACTGTCATATTTCTTCAATGCGAGAGGATTTTTAGTTAAATAATCATGTTTTATGAATCTCTGTGTCGTATGATAAAAATAAATATAAAATGATGCAACGAAAATATTAATTGAACGGTCATCACTCTAATAATGGTATAGCTCAAAGAGAAGAAAGATGAACATCGAAAATAATAACTTACAGATGATAATTGTCTTTACTATCCAGCTTAGAATGAAGATGAAAGACATCTTAAAATAAACTACCCAAATAATAACTTACAGATGATAATTGTCTTTACTATCCAGCTTGCAGAGAAGATGAAAGACATCTTAATATAAACTACCCAAATAATAACTTAGAGATGATAATTGTTTTTACTATCCAGTTTAGAGTGAAGATGAAAGACATCTTAAAATAAACTACCCAAATAATAACTTACAGATGATAATTATCTTTACTATCCAGCTTAGAGTGAAGATGAAAGACATCTTAAAATGAACTACACAGATAATAACTTAGCTATGATGACTGCCTTTACTATCCAGTTTAGAGTGAAGATGAAAGACATCTTAAAATAAACTACCCAAAATAATAACTTAGAGATGATAATTGTTTTTACTATCCAGCTTAGAAAGAAAAAGATAAAATTAGAAAATCATAACTAAGAGACTATAACTATCTTAACAACAAACAGGAAAAAGGCGACGACGGAAAATGAACGGATATCAATTGAAAGGTCTTAACGAATTAGTTTAAATATCTTACAACAGACCACGTTTCCCAATAGGATAAACACTTTATTTAGCCACTGCTCTAAGGGTACAATACATTGTTTGATTAGAAACATTTTTCTTCAGAAGTAACATATTTCCGAGCGAAAGTCTACATATATTTTGTTCTACAAATGTATTTGTTTTCATGTTTATGAGATAACCTAACTTTAATAATGTAATTAAAGAGATAAGTATTTTCAGAGGACTTTATTATCCTGGCTGGAGATTTTAATATTATTCTTATAAGCTGTTACCTATTTTTACAACTGTGTTTATACATACAACTGCAATTCAAAATAGCTGAATCTGACAAACTCGAGAGCCTCTAGAGACAGAACCTATGACTAAAATAAACACTAATTAGATATTTTGCTTACTCGGTAGAGAAAGCCCTAAAGTCATCTATTGTTCTTATTAGCTGACATAATTAGTATTGTTGAAGAAAGTTTTATCTAACAATTAAAATATAAATTGCATTTTTATGTAGATTTCTCATTAAACAGAAAATAAGAATTCTAGAATAAAGCATATTATTTATATTAAATGATTATTTTTTACGTTTATGGTCTTATTTCAACTAGATGCGGGATGTCTTAATCTTGTTATTTCTTGGGGGGGGTAATAACTCTTATTATTAAATAATAACATATGGAATAACTAGCTTATCTCGATTGCTATTATTTATAATAGGATAATGTTTTATTGAAATTATCGTTGATAGAAACACATTATTAAACAAAGTTCTGCTGGTTTAGTTTTAAATTAATTTCACGATATAATCGTCTTGGTTCAAACGTTACTTATTTAAAAACATATATAAACCTTCATTATCTCCTCGAGTCTCATGAATAGAAAGTAAATCTGAACTGTTTATTCATTTTGAAGTATTATAATAGCATTAATAAACGACAAAAAACCTGTAAGATTTTTGAAGAATGGCCTCTCCTGAAGAAAAAATAAACATTTTGAAAGTATCTGAGTTTCTGGATAGCTCTTTAACTTTTTATGTCATTTTCATTAAAAAATTGAAAGAGCCTTTGGGGGGTGGGAGGCTACAAAAGATTGCTGGTGGTACAATTAAAGATCTAATCGATCTTTTACAGCGAATACAGAAAGGTCCTTTTCAAAGCTGAAAGTGATAAAAAACAACAACCTTAGACTTGCAGGACTGTCAACCTTCAACACAAAGTATGAACGAACTAAGCGCGTGGATGTGAAAGCCTTTACAGAGGAACTCACGCAAAAAAGGCAACACGGAAATATCGGTGCAATAAGTTTCATGGTGCAAGAGGGTGCACTGTTCTCGTCCCCCGATAAATTTACGGATTTACAACGCTAAAGTCTGGGGTTTGATTCCCCGCGATGGACACAGCAGATAACCCAATGTGGCTTTGATCTAAAACAAACAACAACACTCCTTTCCAGTCTTACGGCACCAACTCTTCAGTGGTCAGGGGTACGAGGACTACGTCACTGAGGACAAGAAAAAGGTCAGACAGTGACTTTATATACTCCAAGTACTTTAGGGGTGAGGGAAAAGGTTTGGTTTCGTAGGGAGGGGCAGTTTAATAAGATTAAAAGGAATAAAATAATTTTGTTTAATTAACTGTTAAAACCGAAGTATCAAATTAACCTTGCTCTGTCATGATCGGCAGGTGGGGAACTTAGATTGTAAAAACAACAACAAAAAACATTTATAATGAAAAAAAACAGATGTCTTAAAAGTTATTGATGCCTCATTTTGAAAAAAAAATAAAGTGTCAAGTGACAAGAGGCAGCTGTCTGCACTGATAAAATTAGGGCTAACTTTCACTTATACACGAGAAAAAAAAATAGAGGAAGCCTGGTTAGATCTTTTGAGGCGCATTTTAATATATTTTAGATATAAACTAATCATTTATAGTTTTGTAACCCATACTGGTCACTACTTTAACTTTTGCAAGTCAGAAATTGTGATTGTGGTGGAGTTTTAGAAAAAACGAGAGAAAAGAAACGGCGTATAAGGCAGAACTGTAAAAAAGCAACATATTTTCAATCAGGGTGATGTACGTTTTCCATAATTCATTGTAGTGCGTTGTTTGTTGTTTCTTTTTATCTTTGCACGTGAGCACTGACACGCGTCTGAGCAGAATTTACAAATGGCTAATGGCTGGTATATATGCAGTGTAATTTGATTTTACCATATCATCTTGTAGGATCTAATCACAGGAAGTACTTTGAAAACGTCTAATCATAAGAAAGAAAATACTTCAAAGCAATAAGAAGATTGCGGGTCAATCGTGGTGAGCTGAAGCAACGTTTTAAAGCTTATAATTAGATTATTTGTGTTTTTCTGAAGTAGAACATTATCAGGTGTCGATATATTATTCACTTGTTCGGAAAACCAAAAGTTCTGAAATAATTAACGTTTAAAAACTGTTTTCGTTTAGAACAACAAATGTCATATTTTATATTCACTATAGTTAGATTTTATTTGAAAAAAAAAACAATAGAGACGGCTTGTTTGTTTAGAATTTTTAACTCATGGACTAGAGGGAAGGCACTTATCAAAAGCACCCAACACCAACAAATGAACCACTCTTGTCCGGCCTCCCAGTGGCACAGCGGTATGTCTGCGGACATAAAACGCTAGAAACCGGGTTTTGATACCAGTGGTGGCCAGAGCACAGATAACCCATTGTGTAGTTTTGTGCTTAGCTTCAAACAAACAAACAAAAACAAACTCTTTTCTGTTCTAATAGTGGAATTTGACTGTCACACTTATAACACATCCCCATAACCATAACATTTTGATAGCCCTTTTATAACAACAGGACACAAACCATAAACTGTTACATTTACAGTTCAAGATAGGGCACGTCTTACCTAAGACCAAAAGGTAAGGTAATTGATCTAGAATACTCCTTATACTTAAAAGTTATCAACATTGTAATTTCATAATAGTTCACTGGTCCTGTCCCGGCTATTAACTTTAGTAGGTCATCGACTAGTTTTTCCCAGGCGGTTCGGGATTTATTAGACTTCCACGTGGCTATATACAGATTAATTTCTCATATTTCCTATTACTGTGTCGTATCGTTTATAGAAAACACGCCAGATTGTGAAAGCTTGTCGATTCCGACATGAAAGCGCCAGAAATCTTTGATTGCTAAATATATTGGTAAAATATTCCTTTCATCACTGGAGAAAAACAAAAGAAGGAGACTCGAGCTTTTAAATATAACGAGAAAAGAAGCTACAAAAGGACACAAATTATTTATTTATCATCAAAAAATTACAGGATCCTTTTAAAGTATAAGAAAAGTTGTTTTCTTCTTCCAAATGTTTTCTTGTATTGTGAAAAATAATGTTCGAGGATAAGTTTTAAAACACTGATTTAATTCTTTAAGAATTAAAAGATGAGTGACAATTTTAAAAGCTAGAATTAAGGTTGGGAAAATTACGAAAAAAAATTAAAAGTTGTTCATGTTTTAAACGTATGCTTGCTAAACGGAATTTCCACAGCATGCAACGACTGCTGATGAAAACGACCCTTTAAAGGATAAAACTTATTAATACATATGATTAATGACTAGTGATCATTATGTTAAGGTATTTCTAATTACGTCACTTTGAGGTTCGCAACAGCTTGAATATAGGAGAAAAAAATGGGGCATCATACCCATTAAACTTAAAACCAATTATTTGGGTAATTTTATATAAAGATAATACTCTCCCTCACACACCCCTTAAGGAGAGAAATCTTAATTTCCAAGCTCCAAGAGATGTAAAATTTAAATTTATGCATTATGAATATCTTTTGATATTAATCAAGATTAAAACTGAATAAAATTAAAACCATATAAAATAGCCGCAATCTAAAAGTATAGAAGAGATCAAAATTTACCAATTTAAGTATAAATTAGTTATTCAAAGTTTCTCAAAAGAGTTTGTATTAAGATGAATTCAAAGCATAATACAACTTTTAATTAATGAAAATCAGTATTTAGAAATATATATGAAAAATGAAGGCAGTAGATTGTATTAATTAAGTAATTGTTTCCGTCGCTTTGGGTTGTGAATCAACCTTTATCTTAATTTTTTTCTCCTCAACCTACTTAAATCGGATATTCATTGAATAAGTATTTAAATATCATCGTATTATCAAAAAATATGAAGTAATTTTCATCAGCACTTAACTGTCCTTTTTAGTTTTATATAACAAAGCCACATCTGTTGTGTCTACCGCAGGGAATCAAACCCGGGCAACAACAGTTATCTAGTTTCATTGATAAGTAGAATAGATATAGGTCTTTAGCCTTTATTCCTTCCGCTTGTCCTGGCACACATAGATGCTAGTGACATCTATAAAGTTTATTTTGAAGAAATATTATTCAAACTGTACGTTAATCATAGTGTTCTTCTGTAAATGAAATATTAAGTTTTTCTAATACTTTTTTAGTCTGTATTATAACCTTTTATATTATTGTTACATATTAGTTAACTATAAACTTATGAAATAGAACATATTTTAATTATATTAAGTATACACACATGGATGTGCATGTTTCTTCGTTTGAAATTCCAAAAAGGCTTAATACTTTATTTTTTTGTTTACTAAGTTTATTGTTGTTTTTTAAACCAAAGGCTACAAAATGCACTATCTACGCGCTCTCCACCTCAAGAGATCAAGCCCCGGATTTTATCGTTGTAAATCCACTGACCCAGCGGGAACTTTTACTAAATCTCAAATATACATATAACAAAAGCTACAGTATCTCCTCATTGCCTAACCTTCACACTTTTCCTTTATATGATCCTCCATTTTTAACTTTGTAAACCTTTAAATGTAAATATGAGTAGTTTTTAGTCACAGATGCTACAAGAATGTTTACTATTATAAAACTAAGCCTTTTATCGAAAGTTGAATACAAATATAGCACCAATCGTAACGTCTTTCATAGTTTTATACAATCAAAAAGTCATATTCCTGAAAACACTGTTTTATTAATCTTCATGATAGGAATATTTTTCTTTTATCGAATAGTAAAAAGTTTATCCGATATCGAATACAAATTTATCCTTTATTTTTCATTCCTACTCTTGTGCCCGATGATTTAGCGATAAGTTTGGGGATTTATAAGGCTACAAAATCGGGGTTTGATCCTGTGTTGGGCATAGCACAAGATATTTCATTGTACAACTCTGTGCTTAACAACAAAACAAACAAATGAAACATTTGAACCCTATCACGACTACCTCATAAAGGCAGATATGTATGATAATTTTTTCACCCACTCAATTTCTAGATCAAAGAGTTTTACTCTCTATACTTTGACCTGTAGTTTAATTTTGATGACATTTATAATTATCTAGTACAAGTGATATAATTTCAAATCCTGTATTTCTTACAAATTAATAATTTTTTGTTTCCAATTGCTTATTACATTAAATTCGACTGGAAATTGAAATAATTATTAAACGGGCTCCCAGTGGCTCAATGCTAAGTCTGTGGGCTTATAACGCTAAAAATCGGGTTTTAGTACCTGAGGCGGGCAGAGCATAGACAGCCCATTTTGTAGCTTTGTGCGTCAAAATGAACGAATTATATATTGTAATTGCATAAGTTTCTTATATAAAAAAATAATTTCTGTCGATATTCGTTCTTTACTAAATATTATTATTAAAAAAATCAGTGGTAAATTTAACAGTTTAACGTCATTAGATTGTTTTGGCAAAATAACTACTAGATTTAAAAATTATCTCTTCGTAGTTTAGAAGAAAAATTATGCTTAACAAAAACAGAAAAACTTTATACAATTCAGACATGAGACAAAAATTTCATCAACAAAATAAACTGATCTTACCAAAATAAACTAACAAGAAACAATTGTTCCAAAAATGCTCGTGAAAGAAGAGCTAGAAATCAAATAACAGCCATATAATGGAAAACCTTTGCACGGGATTAATGTGCATAATCAAATGAAACTAGTTTATGTTTGTGTGATAAGAAGCTCGACTGAAACGCTGTGAGAAACCATTTCATACTTCAGTAAGTACAATCATTACTCACGAGTTCTGATTTTGTATAATATAATGAATTAAAATTACAACTCATTATTTCATATCAATAACTTCTGAAGATCGTGTTATCGTTCTCGTGTTTCTTTAACAAGTAAATTAGTTACTTCGTTGTCTTATTCATTAAATATCTTCGGTCGTTAAAGTATAAACAGAAAGTTGGATGTTGAAGCAAGATGATTCTCTAAACCTTTTATATGTTGAAGCCAAATGTTTGTCTAAAACTTGTACACGTTGAAGCCAGAAGATTCTCTAAACCTTTTATATGTTGAAGCCAAATGTTTGTCTAAAACTTGTATCCGTCTTGGCTTCAACATATAAGAGGTTTAAAGAAACATCTAGCTTCAACGGATACAAGTTTTAGACAAACATTTGGTGTTTGTCTAAAACTTGTACACGTTGAAGCCAGATGTTTCTTTAAAATCTGTTGCATCTTGTGAAGTTCCACTTCGAATAAATTAATTATGAAAAGGAGTTATAAACTGATAAAACGAGCTGGCATAAACAAGACTAGAATTTATTAGAAAAGTATTAAACTAACATAATCTAGGCTAGAATTCCTCCGTGGTCCCGCGGTAACCTTGAGGGCTAAAAAATCAGGGCTTAATATCCGCGGTGGCACAGCTCAGATAATCCATTGCGTAGTTTTGGGTTTAGTAGTAACAAACTAGGCTAGAATTAATTAGGTAATACAGTTCAGTCAAAATTTCTCTTATTTATTTTAAATGTTATCCACGTACATTTCTGTTTGCTTAACTCGACATTTTTACACGGTTAATCTACTACGTTCAGAGTTCGAAATCTGAAACTTATTTTGTTATTGGTTTGTTACCAATAGATTTTACATTAGTAATGCAGATCATATACATATTTTCCTTATTGCAATTTTAAAAACTATTTCCCATTTCTGTAATATTTTCATGGGTTTGTTTATGATGTTAAATTAACCCCTGGTACATCATTGAAAGAGTTTAATACTTATTCCCCCGACACACACACACGCACGCACATATGGATAAATTTAATAAATTTAATTATTTTTTAACGTTTGTAATTTCTATTATGAAATAGAAACGTAATCCGTCTTTCACTTTTGAAAGGCTCAATTGTATGAGAGCAACGCCGATCGATACAGATCAGAAAAAAAAAGTTATTTTTTTTCTTCTGCGATTTAGCTCAATGTCTTGGACTCGGTATAACCGACTTACTGTGATTTACGACATCTTTGGGAAGAGTTTTTAAGGAGCTAAAAGCATTGCTTAGAAGAACAAGTGGTAGCCAATAGTTCAAAGATGGTAACAACGAAAGTGACTTTTGTCTACAGTAAAAAATGTTACAACAAATAAACTATGAAACACCTTTCTTTTCATTGACTGATTGTAGCTGACACACTATTGTCATCACCCACTTCTAATATATAATCCATTTGAAATAACTGTATAATTTTTTATAGATTTATAAACACGGCCACTGAATATTGAAATAAAAGTATTATATTCGTGAAAACTTTTCAAGTTTGTTTAAGAAAATATATTATGGCAGAATATCAAGAGTTTCCGGTCAATATTTCTAATACAGTTAAATGCTGCAATATTTTGTTCATATATTGTCGTATGTAATTCCCAAATAAACCTTTATCCTTGTATTGTTTCATGTGAGTTTTAAATAAACTTTCAACCTGTATTTTTATATTGTTGCATGTGATTTCCAATTAAACTTTGAATCTTTATTCATATATGGTTGAAAGTTATTATTAAATAAACTTTGGTCCCAAAGTATCTCCTTCGCTATTATTTCATTACATTTGAGTTTGAATAAATCTTGGGTTTGGTGTACCTATATTTCTTCGCATATTGTTTCACCTGATTTTAAATAGACCTTGGAATTGATGTAATCATTATTATTCATGTACTGTGGCGTCTGATTCTAAATAGAATTAATGTAATCATTATTAATCATGTATTGTGGCGTCTGATTCTAAATATAATTAATGCAATCATTATTATTCATGTATTTACATGAATAATAATGATTACATTAATTCTATTTAGAATCAGACGCCACAATACATGATTAATAATGATTACATTAATTCTATTTAGAATCAGACGCCACGACGCCACAATTGATTCTAAATAGAATTAATGTAATCATTATTATTCATGTATTGTGGCGTTTGATTCTAAATAGAATTAATGTAATCATTATTATTCATGT
>NW_013666143.1:413180-415159 GCF_000517525.1 Limulus polyphemus
GTTGCTGAATGTGGTTCTTAAAAAAACTTTCAGCTTGCTCCCCTTTTGTTTGCATATTGCTGCATTTGATCGTTAAATAAACTTGGGACCTAGTGTACTATCTGTTATTAGTAAATTTTGTACAAATAAAGAATATGTTATATTCACTTCTAGTTATTGGTAAATTGTGGCATTGGATTTGTCAATAATCTTTAAAGTTGATATAATCCCCATTGTTGGGAAACTGTTATCTCTTAGATACTGTGATAGGAACTAACACAATGAACATTTTGGGGAGTGTGGAGGTATGTCTAGTGAAACTAGTATATAAATGGCTGCATTTATACCATAAATATAGAGATAATGATAAACTGTGATATCTTGTGGTTGCTAATTAATCATTAGATTTTGTTTCTTAAACCTACAAACATAATTTTTGTCTTTTGCATTTCTTAAATAATATATTTCGAGCATATCTACAAAAAACAACGTTAGTTCTTTGTATTTTGCTCATTTTATCGTGGTTTGTCACACAAACTTTTAATTAATTTGTTTGTTTTAAAGTACATAGCTAAACAATGCACTCTCTGTGCTGCACCCACCACCAGTATCGAAACCCCGTATTTAACATTCTAACAATAGAGAAGTAACAGAAAGAAAGTAGATAACACAAGTACTTTTTAAACAAGCAACTAATGTAGGTATTTAAAAAATCTCGTGCATTTATTTAAACAAAATGACCTTCATGTTGTGGATCTACTCATAATGTAGACGTCTTAAAATATGCAAAAAATTATTTCATTGTTAGGTAAAGAAAAATAATCTATTCTGAGTACAAAACTAATGCTTTCTCTTTCTAAAAATGGAACTTTATTTTTATCTTTTTACCTTACAGGTCATTATAAGATATGATAGGCCTACCAATAAGAACAAATGCTGCTCATTTCATTAGTTTTTATGTGTTATTTAGACACACTTGCCACCTTAAAATAGAATGTGTGATTTTGTCGGGTTATCTTTAGTTTGAAAAAAAATCTAAAGTTTTAAAGACGAATTGTTGTGAAGTGTCCTATATTTTTTTCGATGCTGTCGCGTTGATAAGAGGTTATAAGATAATTGAAGGTTCTAATTCTTTTCAATGTGACATGTACTACATTTTAAGTGTCACTTTCTGGTCGTTATTGTCAGCTATTTAGAAAATTAATTCTAGTTCAAAGATTTCCTAAAATCAGACTGTTCCGAGAGAATGGTAAGCAAAAACTTAGGTATATCTCCTCTTTATTGATGTTGCTTCGGAATTCACGATCAAAGTTTTTTTTGTTTTTTTTTTACAGTAATAAACTCAAACTTACAGCAGTGACGTGATGGACGATACGGGTATAGTTAAAATAATAAAACTCTTGTTAGAGTCGTTTAAAGTGGAGAAAACATGAACAGGAATATAAGAAAACAACTACCAAAATGTGTAGTTTGACTTTACTTTGTGTAGTTTGACTTTACTATGTGTAATTCGGTTTTACTAAGTGTAGTTTTACTTTACTATGTATAGTTTGACTTTACTTTGTTTAGTTTGGCTTTACTATGTATAGTTTGACTTGACTATGTATAGTTTGACTTTACTATGCTTAGTTTGACTTTACTTTGTTTAGTTTGACTTTACTTTGTTTAGTTTGACTTTACTATCAATAGTTTGACTTGACTATGTATAGTTTGAATTTACTATGCTTAGTTTGACTTTACTTTGTTTAGTTTGACTTTACTTTGTTTAGTTTGACTTTACTTTGTTTAGTTTGACTTGACTATATATAGTTTGACTTGACTATGTATAGTTTGACTTGACTATATATAGTTTGACTTGACTATGTATAGTTTGACTTGACTATATATAGTTTGACTTGACTATGTATAGTTTGACTTTACTATGTATAGTTTGACTTTACTATGTTTAGTTTGACTTTACTATGTATAGTTTGACTTTACTTTGTTTAGTTTGACTTTAC
>NW_013666143.1:416159-419673 GCF_000517525.1 Limulus polyphemus
GACTTTATTTTGTGTAATTCGGCTTTACTGTGTATAGTTTGACTTTATTTTGTGTAATTCGGCTTTACTGTGTATAGTTTGACTTAACTATGTTTAGTTTGACTTTACTATGTTTAGTTTGACTTTACTATGTATAGTTTGACTTTACTTTGTTTAGTTTGACTTTACTTTGTTTAGTTTGACTTTACTATGCTTAGTTTGACTTTACTGTGTATAGTTTGACTTTATTTTGTGTAATTCGGCTTTACTGTGTATAGTTTGACTTTATTTTGTGTAATTCGGCTTTACTGTGTATAGTTTGACTTAACTATGTGTAGTTTGACTTTAATATGTGAGTGTGGTAGACAAATACAGGGAAGCGTAAGAATGTTCTAGACTTTAAAATGTCTAATACATTGAACATATTTAAATTTATTTTCAGATATTACTAGAAGAATAAGTTATGGCGGGAAAATAATGTTTTAAAATCCTATTTTGTATACATTTTAAGTATATGTATGTATAGGTAGATAGATTACGTATTTAGATTTTTGTTTTTACTTTTATAGGAATTTTTCATATCTAAGGCTGGCCGGCAAAAAAACGTACTTCAGTTGGCCGTAAGCATCCAAGCTTAGTTTTTAGGTTTTTTATCATCTGTAGTGTTAAGCACAAAACTACGCAATAAGCTATTTGTGTTATGCTACACGCGGGTATCGAAACTAGTCTAGTAACGTGATAAGTCCTCAAACTTACCGCTGAGCCACCAGGGGGCGAACTGAACAAGTCTATAACTTTTAAAATGATCTCTGGTAGACACTACTGTCGTACCCTTAAATGTAACCTTGTATAACAATGAAAACAAAAAGAACAGACAATTATATAGTTAGATCATAACATTTGTGTTTATTTTTACACAGTTTATTTCTGTGCAAACGCTACTTACATATATAGAATATAAACGACAGTTTGTGTCGATAGTTGTATTTTAATTAACAGAGCACAGGTTCTAAAAACACACATCCTTAAGATCATTCATCTTTACAACTACTTATCTTATGGGAACTAAACTTCAACTTAAGCTCATTACATCTACACAACTACTTATCTTATGGGGGATAAGTAGTTGTGAAGATGTAATGGTCTTAAGTATTAAGTTGAAGTTTAGATCCCCTAGGGTAAGTAGTTGTGAAAATGTTAGGGTTTTAAGTATTAAGTTGAAGTTTAGATCCCCTAGGGTAAGTAGTTGTGAAAATGTTAGGGTTTTAAGTATTAAGTTGAAGTTTAGATGGGTAAGTAGTTGTGAAGATGTTATGGTCTTAAGTATTAAGTTGAAGTTTAGTTCTTCTAAGATAAGTAGTTGTGAAGATGTTATGGTCTTAAGTATTAAGTTGAAGTTTAGATCCACTATAGGGGATCTAAACTTCAACTTAATACTTAAGACCATTACATCTTCACAACTACTTATCTTAGGGGATCTAAACTTCAACTTAATACTTAAAACCCTAACATTTTCACAACTACTTACCCTAGGGGATCTAAACTTCAACTTAATACTTAAGACCATTACATTTTTTTTAACAGCCACTTATTCTAAACTTCAAAACATGCAAACTGAGAATAAGGAAATTTGTCCAAGAAAGTGTGATCATGTTTCAAGGTTTTCGAAACGACAAAGATCATGACATTAACCTTAAGGACTTAACATTTTTAATTTCGTAAACTTAGCCATACTAGGCTCAAACGTCGAGTGACAAGCTTAATTCATACTTTCGTCAAAGTAGTGAGTGATCATTTCAGCGTATGTCTGATATATACATACAGACGTACATATCCACGAATGTTTATATATATTGTGTGTGTAGGTGTGGTTATGACTTAAGCGTTATTATCTATGAAACGCTAAAAGTCGAGAGACCTTAAATTAAATCCAATACGACGTTTTTATTTTCTAATGATTAATTTGAATTATAAAAATGGTAATACGTGTTCTTGTGAATGCACAACTACGATAATTAAATATATTTGTCAGACATTTGTTGTTGTTTTTAAACACGTGTGACTCACGTGATATCTTTTATTTTTCAGCTTTCTTAATTGGAAAATAATCTTGATATGGTTGGTGCATGCATTACGATTACAAGTACGTGCATAAGAACCCAAACACATCTCACTAACTCATTTGTTTAGTGCCTTATTGGGGGATTGTGATTGTCATCCCTGACAAGGACTGGCCTGGTATTTACTAATGAAGTCATTCTTAAAGGAACAATAGCTAAATCTTACCTCCACCACAACATTCGTGAGATAAAGAGCTAATTACGATTTTTGAGCACGTGAAAATGATTTTTGTTTAATTACTAATACTCAATTTAATAAACAAACGAACAAAATATATTTTCCAATTTGTTTTTGAGTTTTTTAAACATTAGAAGTTAATTCAAAGTTTTGTAAATGTTTCTTTCCTTTTTACTTTCACTCATTTTTGTCATAATAATATTATTTCAGTATTTACTGAAGTCACTGCTTGATTTCACTTTTATTTCACGTATAATAGGTTCCATCTTTTGGTTCTTTACTGCTGTATCGCTTGTGTAGAATGTTTAAAATCATCTCGTATAACCTTGATGACTCTGATGCCACGGTCACTATTTTTCGATAGTAAAGAACCTGCTTCCGATGTGCTATATTAGTTCTATGAAGGCCTGTTTTTTGATGTGGTATCGTAGTTAGTATATAAAGTATGTTTCTGATGTGCTATATCAGTTCTAGATATGAGCCTGTTTTCGACATAGTATCTTAGTTCTATAAAGGCCTGTTTCTGATGTGCTATATCAGTTCTAGATATGAGCCTGTTTTCGACATAGTATCTTAGTTCTATAAAGGCCTGTTTTTGATGTGCTATATTAGTTCTATAAAGGCCTGTTTTTGATGTGGTATCTTAGTTAGTATATAAGGTATGTTTTTAATGTGGTATCTTAGTTAGTATATAAAGTATGTTTTTGATGTGGTATCTTAGTTCTATATGAGAGCCTGTTTCCGATGTGCTATATTAGCTCTACATGAGGGCTTGTTTCTGATGTGCTATATCAGTTCTAAATATGAGTCTGTTTTCGACATAGTATCTTAGTTCTATATAAAGTTCTGTTTTTTATGTAAGAATCAGTTATAGAACTTGATTATACCAAACAAAGAAACATTCGTCATATAGCTTGAATAGTCTGATTAAAACCGAGTTAAAGAGGTTTTCTTCGAAGTAAAATAATATAAAATTTGGTTGATATAGCAACTTCTGTTCAAACATTATTCACCATGCTTGATCACTATAGAAACATTTGTTATACAACTTCAATGCTGTAATGCCATATAAAATAGTTATATTCTATATAGACATCGGTTATAGAACTACAATATTGTAATGCCATATAAAACAATATCGATTATACAACTTCAATGCTGTAATGCCATATAAAATAGTTATATTCTATATAGACATCGGTTATACAACTTCAATGCTGTAATGACTTATTCTGTG
>NW_013666143.1:420314-422415 GCF_000517525.1 Limulus polyphemus
ATCACTATAGAAACATTTGTTATACAACTTCAATGCTGTAATGCCATATAAAATAGTTATATTCTATATAGACATCGGTTATAGAACTACAATATTGTAATGCCATATAAAACAATATCGATTATACAACTTCAATGCTGTAATGCCATATAAAATAGTTATATTCTATATAGACATCGGTTATACAACTTCAATGCTGTAATGACTTATTCTGTGCAAAAATTCCACTATGATTGTTTTAATTGACTTCTCATATTATAGAACACTGAAGATTTTATCATTAATAGTATTTCAACACGTGTTATTTAGGGCTAAAACTATGGGCACTTTCCATATGATCTAAATCAACATTTGTTCATCTATTGTAACCTGAAGCAGAGAGGAGTAGGTAGAACAAAAAGAAAAGTCGTTGTGAAGAGAGAAGCAACAGATGTTTTTAGTCATAAGACTTTTAGAATGCTGTTCTACACAATATTCAAACCCCCTCAGTGGGCTTATAATGCTAAAACTACGGTTTCAATACCCGCGTTGGGCAGAGCACAGTTACCCCACTCTTTAGCTTTATGCTCTACAACAAACAAACAATGCAATAATCAATCGTGCAGTTTGCTTAGAATAAGTTATTACTTTATTCAATCTTTAGTTAAGAACATTAATTATACACAGTTTTATTTCTTTCGGTTATTTGGACAAAGTTACTCAGGCGATATCTGCAGTAGCCTGATAGATGAGAGAGAAATCAACTATTCTAACTGAATAGTTGGATTTTACTGTGACTCCTATAACACACTCACGCAGCAAGACGCGATATTTTTCGGTACACGCGAACCTTGGACACTGTGATTCACAGTATGGCACGCTATCCATTAGGCTACATTGGGTCTATTATATAAAGAGAACGTATTAAAAATAGTCTATTAAAACAAATTACACTTTTAAAACAACACTAAAGATGCTGCTGTATGAATTGATTTTCTAATCGGTGACTGAGTTTTTACTTCTATATGAAACATTTCTTTAATTCAAGTTTTCATTTATTGTTTCCGAATAAAGACTGAAAATAACTTTCGTGAATTAGCTAACACTAAAGTAATGTTAAATGTACTGCGGCATTTTATAAACATATTTATACACCGAGGTTAATTAGTCCGAGTCTCTTGGAACTATTTTCTCTATCTTCAATCGTGCTCAATCTGGTTGTCACAGTTAAGGGTGGCGAGGTCATTCTTGGACGTTAGCTCATGAGACCACATTTAGTGAGACTAAAGCCCATTGGAGCTGAATTGGGGAAGACAAGGTCAAATGTTATGATTTCAACTTCTACAGTTTTTTAACACCAAAGCGAGTCTAGAAGGCTTGTAAGCTTTTGTGAAATTCAAATCCTTGTTTATTATCTTATTAACAACAAGTACATATATGCTCACCTTCAACACAATGATTTTTGGGTCAAAGGGTTCCTGATTACTTTGAGGGAATCCTTTGCTGTCTGAAATGTTCTTCAGTGCGAGTGTTTCCGCTTCAATTGAGAACATTGGATATTTTTTCTTCTAAATGTTATAGCCTTAGACAACCTCGCTATACGAAAATTCTGTAAAATAATCCTTTCACCATAAATCTACCCTCGCGACATTACACTATCGAATGTTCTGGAATTTGGCATGAACCAATTATATGTGCGCAATGCCACTGATCTGTGATGGCACGCCACTGCATTAGTTTCTTTCTTTTTTAAGAGTAAAACTACACAATGAGCTACCTGCACTCTGTCTACCGCGGGAATCGATCCCCGAATTATAGCATTGTAAATCCGTATTCTTACTGCTGAAACATTAGCACGCGCAAATCGATCAATCCTCAATATATATTTAAATTCTTCCGCATTAACTTATTCAAGTAAAGAAAAAAAAATTCTGACAAAAGATAAAATTTGTATAAGTTAGTTTTCAAACGAAATTTTTATTGTGAAACCTACTGCGTGAATGAAGAACACCGCACAAATCTCAACTTGAATTCTAATATAATTTAAATTAGCTCGGGTAGCGTGTCTCAGTGGCTTCACGTAATCAAAGGTTTGCGATTTCAATGCTGGTCCACGTCATGC
>NW_013666143.1:423374-432405 GCF_000517525.1 Limulus polyphemus
TGGTACAACCATGATATCACTAAAACATCATCCCAACAGAACTTAACTTACCATGATTTAGTATGCAGATCCAACAGATCTAATACATGTAGTTTGTACGGTTTGATGGATTATAGACAGCTTTATTTCTTTAGCTTAAGGTCAGCTTTGTATGAAACTATTTATGATTTTAATCATCCTTTACAATGAAAAGTGTAAGACTGAGTAATGAATATGCATAACTTTACGTCTAGGGACATATAATGCTCCACTGGGTAATAATACTTATCTTCAACTTAATTAAATTATTACTAATTGTTACAGTTGGGAGTTGCGGTGATGATACGAGATAACATATTCAGTTTTATAATTCTATTACGTTATGAATTATTTTCCATATTTTTCTTACATCTGTTAAAAAAGTTACAGAAATGCTTGACCTTTGACATATTTTGCGTATGACATTCTTCTTTCTATTTTTCTACAGTTATGGTAATGATGTTGTCACCATCATAATTTAAAATCCCAAAGTACAAAATGTATACATTAAGTAGATTGCGTATATTAACGAAGAAATTCATTTCATAATTAGGTTTATAAAAAGCAATTAGAAATCTTTCAGGCAAATATTTTCCTTTATATATAGCTTCGCTGGTATAATAATACTTTGATGAATTTTTTGATGAAAAGCCAATTAGATCCTTACTAGCTGCAAGTATAAATTGCATATTCTTTAAGCCTACGTTATCCGAGATAAAAACCGTTCTTTTTGCAAAGGAGTTACGAGTGAATAGTCTGGAGATAGATGATCGAAACCCTAAAAGAGATGAAAAACCTGAATAAAGTCAAAATGGGCTTCTTGAAGTATCAGACATGTGCCAAAATACTTTTGCTTTAACTTAAATCAACCTGTGGATCGCACTGGTCAGCTGTCATATACAGAAGGATTGTTGAATGTGTTTTGAAGGGCCGGGCGCAGCCTATTAATTCGCATTTTGGGATTGCGAGTCCGAGGATTTATGATCTGTGACCGGTTGCCTCAAGAACCCACTCTGCAATCTGGGGGAGATGAGTGCGCTTTAAGATTGAAGGTCAAATTCCACTATTCGATCAGACATGAGCAGCACAAGCGATGTCGGTGGATGTTGTTGATTAGGTAGCACTGCGCGAAATTCATAAAACAGACAAAATGCAAGAAGTGAAAGACATTAACTAAAAATTACAAAAAGGTGTAAGGTTTTCAAATAAGATACAATAAAAGAACTCGGAGAACAGGGATTCTTATTAGAACTATTATTCGCATCATTGTTCTTCATTAAGAGAATAAAATTAAGATTATTCTAAATTAATAGAAAACAAATTCTTCCTTTCATAATGTGTTCAAGTCACGAAGATATGACTTTAATAAATTAGTTACTAATATTTCATTGGTTAAACTTTAATAAATTAATTACTAATATTTCATTGGTTAAACTTTAATAACTTAGTTACAAATATTTCATTAGTTAAACTTTGAATAAATTAGTTACTAATATTTCATTGGTTAAACTTTAATAAATTAGTTACTAATATTTCATTGGTTAAACTTTAATAAATTAGTTACTAATATTTCATTGGTTAAACTTTAATAAATTAGTTACTAATATTTCATTAGTTAAACTTTAATAAATTAGTAACTAATATTTCATTGGTTAAACTTTAATAAATTAGTTACCAATATTTCATTGGTTAAACTTTAATAAATTAGTTACTGATATTTCATTGGTTAAACTTTAATAAATTAGTTACTGATATTTCATTGGTTAAACTTTAATAAATTAGTTACTAATATTTCATTATGTTAAACTTTAATAAATTAGGTACTAATATTTCATTGGTTAAACTTTGATAAATTAGTTATTAATATTTCATTGGTTAAACCGTGTTTTGTTACTAATATTCTATTATTTCCAAGAACTTAAACCTAAGGTAATTATAAACACCAGTGTTGTTAGATGTACTAAATCCATGGCTTCCTTTGCTGTATTTATAACACCTTTTAATACAGAATGTTTGAACTTTGTGTGCAAGATGTTAAGGTTTTAGTTTTCATCTTTCTCTGTTTAACGATCCGTTGCTGAATGATGGTTTCACAGTAAACTCTTCACGAAGGTAGTCTACGTCCGAGATTAATTTGATTCCGCTCGTTTTATTTTTTTTCGCAAGCTAATTTCGCAGAGTTAACCCGAGTATTCCAAAAGTACAATAAATCTATTAGTAATGCATCAAGAAACTTGACAGGTATGGCTGAAGATGAAATTATTTTAGAGTCTGGTTATTTCAAGTTTTCAGCCTTTATAGTGAAACAAATAATATACTTGCACGCAAGGAATTCGCTTATGTTACGATGCCGACTCGTGTGATTGGTGAGAAATCTAATTCCTGAAAATAGTTTAAATAATCAATTGTACATTATTTCACCCTAATTTAACATATTTTTTATTTAATGTGTTTTAGCGATGGTAATCCTGCTCTTGTATTTAATATTAATACCAACATTATCAGTGCAGATCGGCAAAAGCTTTTTTTTTAATTAAGTACAGGAAAACAAAACTGTTTTTCCTACTCAACTTTAGAGGAAAAAATGCTAGATGTTTCTATCTATGTTCTTAAAGCAGTTATAAGTTTTAATAGAGATCATAACGTAATAACATCTGATTTGTTTAAATAAAAACATTTTCTAAATGCCAATCACGAAATATGTGATAAGAACAAAAGGTGAATCAACAAATATTGAAATATATTGGCCTACACACTAATATTGATATTTAGAATATTTCTAAAGCATAAATCATTTCTTAGAGAAAGTTAGGATTTCTAGAACACCTATTACTTCACTTCTGTAGTCGATATTATCTCATCATTCATGGTACTGTATTTAAATTAGGATATCTAGAACACCTATTACTTCACTTTTGTAGTCGATATTATCTCATCATTCATGGTACTGTACTTAAATTAGGATTTCTAGAACACCTATTACTTCACTTCTGTAGTCGATATTATCTCATCGTTCATGGTACTGTACTTAAATTAGGATTTCTAGAACACCTATTACTTCATTTCTATAGTCGATATTATCTCATCATACATCATACTGTACATCGGCATGCAATAAAGCACATCAGAAAACGTGACAGTGGATAACGTTATCTATAAGTAATTTAATATAAAAGTTAATATCTTTTAATCATGACCTTCTTATGTATTTTTCAATAAATGTCCCTGCTGTTACATATCAAATATACATTTCTAAATAGCTTTGAAAATCGATAATACCATTTGTAAATAATTTAATATAAAAACTTCATATATTTTGATAATAACATTCTAGAGTGATATTCTATCCAAAAAATAACCAGTGCTTTTTCACACTTAACTATATGACCGCCAGTGGAACAGCGGTAAATCTATGGACTTACACAGTTAAAATCTGGGGTTCGATTCCACACAGAAAATAGCCCGATGTGGCTTTGCTCCACAAACAAACAAACATAAGTATATTTTTGTAGCTACATTTACTTAATGCGAATTTTATTTTCAAGCCTTTATTTTAACCGTTTAACGAAACTCTGCCAACAAAGAAAAAAACCGTTAAAATACTGTTAAAATGAATAATCATATATATATATTATATTTCAGTATTACAAAACTGAACTAAGATGCTTTCATTTGAAGCTATTTTCTTCGTCGGCAGCTCACTATTACAGTTTATCTCTATAACGATTATAATCTCTTAGAATCTATCATTGCAACAAATAACCGCTATTGGAACGGCTGTAGCTCGAGAAAGAGAGAAAAATATAGTTTGAAGAAGGAATCTCGGACAATCGCTAGCTATCCTTCCATAGTGTTCACTTTCCGTTCAGAGATATATCCTTGGAAAAAT
The DNA here is from genome assembly GCF_000517525.1 of Limulus polyphemus. Classification (NCBI taxonomy): domain Eukaryota; kingdom Metazoa; phylum Arthropoda; class Merostomata; order Xiphosura; family Limulidae; genus Limulus; species Limulus polyphemus. The sequence continues at coordinate 427,282 of NW_013666143.1, forward strand.
GTCGTATACCGTTTTTGTCGCGAGTGTGGTTTGTTCGTTTTCTTTGTTTCAGAATTTTGCGCAAAATGACACATAGTTGTCCCTACTTTTTAACTTATATACTAGACGGAAGGCAGGTAGTCAGAGCATCCACCCTCAACTTTTTGACTACTCTTGTCTGATCAAATATAGAGGTTGAGTACGTTTAATTTAAACGTAGACTACAATGGAAAAAAATGCTACATCATAAGGCTCTCATGTCTAAAGCACACCACTCATTCCTATTACTTTCTGTAATCCACCTAGTTTACAGTGTTCAAATCAACTGTTAATTAAGTGCTATTGAGCATTTCACACGAAATAAAAATAAAAAACTTACTTATAGAATGAGTGATTTCAAGTCAAAGTATTATTTTTACTAGTGCTAAACATTGAAAGTTGGTATACTGCTATTTTCGGAGTTGCTAATAGATATCATAGAAAAGAAAGTTGCTTTTTTCAATTTTAGAATTTTTTTTAAACTGTATAGAATATCACAGATGGAAAGCTGGTGGAAAGGAGTAATTGAAGCTGGATTGTTTCGCAATTGTTCTGGATTTTTTATGATAAACGTAAAGAAGTTCATGTGTTTGTATTCATATATTTAAATTTTTTTTCGATTTTGGAATAAAATAGTAGAGCACTCATACAGAGTGAAAATTTCATAGGAAATTTGGCAGACTCCATTTGACGCAAGGGAACTGTTAAAATCTTGATAGGAGTGACAACTTCATATCACATTGATGTATGTCTGCCAAAGCAAACACCAGAAAACAAGCATCCTCTTCTCCAAAATGTTGAAATGTCTTGTTTACCTTTCTTCGGCATAACTCTTTTTTTTTCTTTCCACATTCTTAAACACAAAATTTGCGTTTCACTCCCAACTACGTCGCTGCCACATTCCAGTTGTTAAGGTTTTGCATGCTCGTACGCTTGTTTTCTCTTGCGTCATTGGGCAGCCAAGAGAAACGCCAATAAGGGATAAAGTTTCATTTCGAACATGACTGTTTATTCCTGCCTGTAAGTGATCTCAGAAACGCACCACGAAGAAGTGTTAAACAGTATTGTTTGCTTGACTGACTTAGCTCTGCGCAGCAGCTGTAGAGAGAGAGAGAAAAAAAGAACACTATTATTCTTTCTTTAAGTTGTAAGGAGTTCCTAGTTGGGTCAGCAGTAATTTCATGGACTTTCAACGCTAAAATCCGTGGTTCGATTCCCCGCGGTGAACAGAACGTATATATCCATTGTGTAGCTTTGCACTAGAAAAACCAATCAACAAACAAAATCCAAGGACATTTAAATCACTCCTTTAGATGTGTTGATGTACATATTAGTAATATTTGTATGTTATCTATATCCACTAACACTTTAGTAATATTTGTATGTTATCTATATATACTAACACATTAGTAATATTCATATGTTATCTATATCCACTAACATTACCAGCATTATGTAATATTTGTATGTTATCTATATCCACTAACATTACTAGCATTATGTAATATTTGTATGTTTTATCTTTATCCACTAACACTTTAGTAATATTTGTATGTTATCTATATATACTAACACATTAGTAATATTTGTATGTTATCTATATTCACTTACACATTAGTAATATTTGTATGTTATCTCTATCCACTAACACATTAGTAATATTTGTATGTTATCTATATCCACTAACACATTAGTAATATTTGTATGTTATCTATATCCACTAACACTTTAGTAATATTTGTATGTTATCTATATATACTAACATACAAATATTACTAAAGTGTTAGTGGAATATAGATAACATACAAATATTACTAAGTGTTAGTAAATATAGATAACATACAAGTACTGCTAATGTGTTAGTAGATAATTATTTATTCACTCTGGTCTTTAAACTTAGAGATTAAGTGATGTTCTTAAACTTTAATCGAAAAACAAACGAAACATTTTGTTTTATTCGAAACATAAGACAAAATATAATTTTAATGGCATGTTATTATTTTTAGACCTTAACTACTAGAACGATTTTTGGCGAGAAGTCACAAGCACCCCAAAATTTGTTTTATGAAAAACTTTAATTTATTTAAAAAAATATATATATTCAAAGTTTGAACTGAGAGTGATAAAGGGAAGATCCTACCTATCATACTAATATGGGGTTGAGTTCTTTCAACCTGCACGGTATTTTAGGCGATACGTGGGATATACGGCCAGATCAGCGGCCCATTGATTTAGAACTGCTGACCAAAAGCTGCTCTTTACCAAGTAGCGAGATTGAATATCACATCTTAAAGTGCGGATAGCGTTCAACGGGATATCGAGGATCTATTCTTGGACCTTCCCATCTGAACTCGGTGAAGATTAAATCAGTTATTAGCAGTTTTTGCATCAGCGATAAAATCCTGTTTGAAAAGGTCACGGGCATGGCCTATAATTAAGCGTACTGGCCGTTGTACCGAAATATCTCAGGTTTGAGCCGAGTCTCCGCTAAACACACTCCACAACATCATCTGTGGGCGTGTTATAAAAGTTACAGTCAAGTCAAAGCTATTATACGGTTAAAATAACCGGACAAAATTATTGTAGTAACGGTTGCTCCTAACTGGTTGTTGCAGTACTTCAAAATTAAGGACGGATACATCTGACCTTAGGGGACTCTAACCTGATCCCTTAGCCCATGTACGTATAATTCTAAATTTCTTATCTCCGAATCAATGCGTTTAAAAACGGTGCCCAAGTAAGTCGAGGTTATGTTTAAATAAATCATTATGAGAGAGATGGAACCGACCCTAACTCATTGATAAGTGAAGATCGAATGGTAATTTGGCTCCGTGTTTCTTTCTCACTAAAGTTCACAATTTCGGTAATTAAGGAAAAAAACAGCTTGTCCGATTAACAATTCACAATAATAGATAATTGTCATTAATGCTATGCATTATTCAAATACATATATAAATTTAGGTTCAAATACATATAAAACACCATATACATAGATACCTCCACTACAAAAGTCCCAGTACACTTATATTTTTCTTCTTCCTGTTGAGTATTTCCTTAACATTTATCAGATGTCTCTTCCAGTAGATGACCCATATTTTGATGCTGCTTCGATGTCACTTTTGTTACCTCAAAGCTATCCATCTTAAGTAATTACAGTTTTTACTTGTTGTATATTTGCTCTATGAATGCTATCGTTATTGCCCACTTCTGATTCTCCTCCTACGTGCTTCTTCAGTCTCGTCTCTACTACACAGATTTTTATTTTGCACCTACCCATCCACAGCTTCACAGTTTCCTACATTTGGATACTTCTACTGGCCGAAGAAAGGTCGTAGCCCTCTGCTGGTCTGCCAGTTTTCATACTAGGACTGAAATGAAATGGAATTAAAAATACATATATTTCCCTATTAAGTACTAGCTGACGTACCGATACAACGGAAGACACATGAAGCCTAACTCGGTTGAGGTAGATGAAAATTGTAGGCGTGAAAAGTGAAAACCAAATATTTGATCAATAGAACACAGACAGGGACCACTGGGGTAACATGTGGGGTCAGATCCAAACGACTACCCCTATGACATTCCCCATTAAGGGTGCATGACAAGTGTGGTTGAGATCGGTCAAAAGTGTAAGCGTGAAATGTGAATATATCTGCTATATATATATATATATATATTCTAGATATTACATATTAGGAATATTTCCTAATCATCGCAGACATTCACTAACTGTGACACTGTCCATCCAAAATTCATCTGTACAGAACAGTAATGAGGCAAAAAACACAATTCAGCTTCTCCTGTTCGAAAGGATGGACAACCCTAGCTAACCAGAGCAACGACAACCCACTTGGTTTCTCTTTGTCCTGGACTATTATTAAGGGGTAAGAGATCCCGAAACCAACGTAACTCGATGAAAGTAACTGATGAGAATTTTTGTTTTTCACCGAAACTAACAGTTTCGGTGATGAGAAAAAAGTAGGCTTATGAAATAGTGTCTTGTGTCGTATAAGAAAGTAGGCTTATGAAATAGTGTCTCGTGTCATAGAACACAGTAGGCTTATGAAATAGTGTCTTGTGTCACAGAACATAGTAGGCTTATGAAACAGTGTCTTGTGTCGTACAAGAAAGTAGGCTTACAAAACAGTGTCTCGTGTCACAGAACATAGTAGGCTTATGAAACAGTGTCTCGTGTCATAGAACACAGTAGGCTTATGAAACAGTGTCTCGTGTCATAGAACACAGTAGGCTTATGAAATAGTGTCTTGTGTCGTATAAGAAAGTAGACTTACAAAACAGTGTCTTGTGTCACAGAACATAGTAGGCTTATGAAACAGTGTCTCGTGTCATAGAACACAGTAGGCTTATGGAACAGTGTCTTGTGTCGTATAACAACATCTTGTTTAAATTATAGATTTATATGTAATATAATTTCGACAACTACTTTCAGTTGACTTACAACGGGTTTCTAACTTTTACACTCTTAGAGTAATAACATATAACTTTATCATTAATCATGCTGATCTATACAGAGATCTCTACCCTTGTCTAGACGGAAACAGGATAAAAGTTATCTTTCTTTATGTCATTACTAAGGATTGTTGAGTTAGAATTTCGTGCAAAGCTACTTGAGGGCTATTTGTTTTAACCGTCCCTAATTTTGTTGTTATAGATTGGAGGGAAGGCAGCTAGTCAACACCATCCACCGTCAATTCATGGGCTACTTTCTTTTCCAACAAATAGTGCTGCGATTGATCGTCACATTATAACTCCCACACGCTTGAAAGAGCAAGCAAGTTATGGGACGGGATTCGAGCTTACGACCCTCAGATTCCGAGTTGTGTGCTCTGACTACCAGGCCACGCCACATTATTTAGGAATCTGTTAAAATACAAAACGAGTTGGTTAATTAGATTTAAAACGATTAATTAACATGTAAAATTGTTAGTACTAAATAAATAACTGGTCAGAGAGAGAGAGAAAAAAAGACACACTAGTATCAAACACTGGTAAATATTCGATGACGAGAAACCCACTTTGAGACTAATAATGGCTGGAGACGGCTTGAATGGGTAATGAAGAAAAACTTTAATATAAGTTTAACAT
>NW_013666143.1:433156-434307 GCF_000517525.1 Limulus polyphemus
ATGTTAAACTTATATTAAAGTTTTTCTTCATTACCCATTCAAGCCGTCTCCTGCCATTACTGGTAAATATTGAATCGTTTAACATTATTATTATTTTAACTCAAAGGTAACACTTAAGAAAACGTCAAATTACACATATCAATATGCATATGTATATCACCATAAAATATTTTCCATACAAAAATTACAAGTATATATGTTACTACTTCTCACTTCGCTGCTTTACGAATTAGTTGCGTTATGTCGTCGCAAGGGGGCCAGGCAGGCTATAAATATGGCCTTGCCTGTTTCAACGGTAGCTACGAACATATTGTGCGTGGTGAGCGGTTGAAAAAGTTACAGTTTTCTACGTAAGAAAACGTTTTCAGTGATACGGTTTGTTTTTTCCGAGCCGTCACGTACTTTTGTGGAGGATCTTTCCGTTAAATCACACAGAACAATATGTGTCAAACAGAACTTATCTGATACCTTGAAGAATTTATTATACATTATTATTTAGTAAAGCCATTATCAAGTTCTTCAGTTTTTACAGCCCTAACGCAAGGTTTTATCAAGTGTTATTTATACAAAGACAAAACAATCATGTGTGGTGAAACTTAAAAGTTGTATCCAAGGCGTCCGTTCCCAAGCAACCAAAGTACATCAGACATCCCGCAAACACACACACAGAAGAAAACACGTATCTTTATCGGTGAACATCGTCTACTGGTTTGAGAGCGCGTGATTCAGAGCGTGAACCAGCTAGGTAACGAACGACACGCGCCCGTGTTTGCTCGCCAGGCTGCAGTTTGTTGGTCTTGGAAGTAACGAAGAACGATCAGGAAACTAAACAGGTCGGTATTGTCTAGATCGCTAGTGTTTTATAAAATATATAGAAATTCCATGTAACCTAACTAAAAACAAAACATTAAAATATGCTTAGCTCATTTGTTTTAGTTTTAAGCACACATACAAAATTTGGATTACTCATGGCTCTTGGATATTTTGATAATATAAAGGTAAGGGTTATAGATTAGGGTCACACAGAACCTTCAACATAGATCTGTGAAGGCGTAAGTAAATGGCTATGTTATTGTTGTTGATACACCAATCTTCGTGGAGTAAAGGACTGTGCAAATCTCCTGTTACAAGCGTCATCTGTGTGTGTGTGG
>NW_013666143.1:435307-454227 GCF_000517525.1 Limulus polyphemus
GGGCGTCAGGGGCGCTACCCGAAAAAACTCGGGATGAAGCCCCAAATGGCAGTTTCCGTGAAACACTTCTATTCAGCTCGGATTAAAACATATACGAAAATTATGCCATTGCCTAGGGTCCCCTGCTGCATTGGGGGATCCATGCGAGGTCACTCTTCTTTGCCCCCCCCCCCCCTCTCCAAGCCTTTGGTGAAATAACGCTCTTGACATTACACACGATATGAAACGTTGTTTCCACGAAAGGTTTTTTCAGGAAGTGGGATGTGAGACCCACTTGAACGGGGTATCACTTCTTAAAGATTTAAAATTGGAAGAAGTAGTGGTATTCTGCCCTCAACCGTGGAAATATCATTTTTAGTACATTCTACAAAGCGGAAAAACCCTGGAAATATCATTTTTAGTACGTCCTAGAAGGCGGAAAACCCCTGGAAATATAATTTTTAGTACGTCCTACAAGACGGAAAAAACATGGAAATATCATTTTTAGTACGTCCTACAAGACGGAAAAAACATGGAAATATCATTTTTAGTACATTCTACAAGACGGAAAAACCATGGAAATATCATTTTTAGTACGTCCTAGAAGGCGGAAAACCCCTGGAAATACCATTTTTAGTACATCCTACAAGGCGGAAAACCCCTGGAAATATAATTTTTAGTACGTCCTACAAGACGGAAAAAACATGGAAATACCATTTTTAGTACATTCTACAAGACGGAAAAACCATGGAAATATCATTTTTAGTACATCCTACAAGGCGGAAAACGGCCTGCAAGCTCCAAATTGTATCATTGACCATTAACGACCCCGTAAATCATTGAAGTGGAAGTTGGGAATTCTCGAACAGTGATGGCTAAGTTGATGATATACAAACAGCACTAGGATGAGAAACAATAAACCTGGATGATTATACAAAATGGTAACCGTTCATTAATGCTGTACATGGGTATGATGTCACGTAACCTCGTGTTACTGTTGCTTGTGGTTCTGAATTGTACGCAAGAAAATTAGTTTGTTTGTCCCGTTTAATTCTATATTATCTTAATCTTTATAGCTGAGTTTAATAACAGTCATACAGCTAAATTAATAGTAACGTAGTATAACTTTTTATCATTGCCATGCTAATTCTAGATGTAATATAAACTATTATCTTAGTTCCAAGTGACTATTATAAAAACAAACAAACGTAATCACTATAGAGATCATAAACAAGTTAATCCGGCCTCGAGGTCGGTAAGAAACAGTGATAAAACTGAACTTATTTTGAACTTGAACGATTTATATTATAGCTTGTAAACAACCCTGAGAGAAAAAAAAATACTTAAACCTCTGTGGGGAAAAAATAAATCAAATGGTCAACTTTTCTGCTATTACCGACCAGGTCTCCGTGAAAATCTTTTAGTATAAACTCTTAATGGTCAACATATAGGGCCCGACTCTTAATTAATCCCCTGTTCGATTAAAAGTAGCATGTTGACAAAGTGTTGCTGATTGACTGCCCTCCTTCTGGTCAGCAGCTCTACTACGTGTGCATCTTGAGGTCGCTGACCTGAAAGTTCAAACAATGTAGTCGTAAGATGCTGTTCAGGTTGAAAAATACTCAAACAATTACATGCCAGTCAACCTCTACGTATACAAAAAGCTATAGATTTTCATAGTCAGAGAAGTTGATGAAAACTTTAAGATCTAAAAACGTCATCGATTCCTGTGATAAAACAGATTTTTTTTTTTACTGTTAATTGTTTTGTGTCACCTAATAAACGTTATCCCTAACATTTAGATATATATTATCTCATTGGATTTGTTTATAATTCATGGCAAATAGCCATGTTAGTTACTTTAAATAATCCGATGTTTCTGAGTGGTTTAGATAACTTCTAACTCCTGTTCATGTTATAAAGTACATATTTACTTTGGCTACTGTCTAGTGCATGAACTTTTCTGGTGTCGACCCCGATTATGAAATTAACAGAAACCTGGATTCTAGGAAAGCATGTGAGTAATAAAACGGTCTAATGAATATATTCATGAAACTACAGTGTATTTGGTCTAGGTATGAGATAACGAATGTAACTGACGGTCCTATCAGAAAGCGTGACGACTTTTGTAGTTCCGTCATTACACACCAGTTGAATACGTTAATGATCTCACAATCCGTGAAGAATAATGATGTTTAGTAAAAATGTTACGTGTTACTTGACATGGTCTAATTTAAAAGCCTTTCTTTGCCATGTATATGAAATCGCATTGAAATATTTCTATTTATATTGTCGACAGCACACAACCGTGTCCATAGGTTCATAACAACCAGGCTTAATTAGGTCGCTGACCTGAACAAGCACCTGTAGTTGTTGTGTTAGTTTATATGAAACGCTCCTACTGTTGGTACACAGTAAAACGAGGGCTACTTAAGAATTCGTGAAAAACGGAATCCCTGATGGCATAGGACATCAAAGAGCACGTTCTATCTCTGGTTTTCGTCGATATTTGAATTTAGAAGCAGAATAAATTTCGTAAATCGATGCAATCTTTCTCGAATGGTTGATGTACTGTGTTTTGGCATCGTCACCCCTAGAGACTAACCTCCTGGTGGTTACCATGACGTCATTGGCGTTTGAAAGCTGCTCTTAAAAAAAAGTACCTGAGGACACTAAGTTTAAAAATAAATCGGAGAAGTATGTTGTATGTATGAAAAACTTGTATTTTTTTCTCTCTGTTCAAGATATTTCTAAACAACGATTTTTATACAGTTTAAAACAATCGTTGCCCATTACGACAACGCCAGACAACTTATTTTAACACTGTGTTGAAAGCAACACGTTATAAAGATCCAAAGTCTAAACAAAAACAAGTTACTTTATTTTACACTTTAAACAAATCGTGAAATAACAATAACGATTTCCAATCAGAGTAAGCTATGTACTTAGATCGAAACTCAAAATCAACCAGGCCATCAGTATATCTAACTAAATACACCCTTTTTTATATTTCTACTTTTCAACTGTAATCTCAGTAATATCTCACGAGATTAAACCAGCTCAGGTGACTTAGATTAATCCTAAATACTAACAGCCTGCTGTAATGGCGAAACGTTGGCAAAATTTGTTTGTTATTACTATTATCTGGAAGATCGTTTCTTCTGACTTAATTGCTAAAACACTACAAATGCTAACAAAACAAGAAGATTTTCTAACTAGTATAACCAATATCGTTAATGAAAGCAACAAATAACAAGGCTTAAACTATTCGAATAATAAATGAGAATTTGTGTAAACTATTATCAAGACCTACATTATAATGAAGGTATTGACCACCAAGCCACTTTTAGCTGTATTCATAAATTTATTTAAGCCAAATAGTTTGTATATTGTTTACAGAAGATTTTGAGAAATATCTACAACAGTCTTCTTGTTCCAAAAAAATAATGTAATGATCGTTGTTGTTATTTTGTGTATGTGTGTGCAAAGCTACACAAGCGGCTTTCTACACTCTGACCACAGCGTAGAGTCGAAAATCCATGGATTTTAGCGTTGTAAGTCCATCAACTTACCTCTGACCTACCTGGGGCCTTTTTTTTAGTGAAGAAATGATAAACAACTGAAAACAATTTGCTCGCGCAGTTAATTATTTAACGTGACTTTTAATCAACGTTGTGGTCATGAGATCACAGATTTGTGAGAAATGTGTTTGTTTATAATAGAGCAAAATCAGATCAGGCTATCTGCTGTGTTTATCGGGTGGAATCAAACCTCGGATCATAGCGTTGTAAGTCCGTAAACTTACCGCTGTCCCACCGGAGGACTTCTAAGAAGTGAAAGTTTTACGATTTCTTTTATGACAGCAGTCTCTTGCAATTAAAATGTGGGTGCGTGTTTGGAGGTGTTGTGGTCTATGAAATATAAAGTGAAAAAAGGCAAATATGTAAGTAAAATGTAGTTTTTAAAACCACGTAAATAAACGATAAAATAAAATGATTGTGTTTAGCATTTTTTTATGTTCTGTATTTACTATCCTATTAACAACAAGCAGCGTTAGTTTATTTATGGCCACGTTTTACCAGTACGTCTGAAAATACTTATTCTTTTCTCTGTATTTTATGATTTATGTTCACAGATAATGTGGACGATCAAGTAGTTTTAATTTAGATAGTAATAAGAACCGATGTTTTGTCGTTTGCAAGTTCAGAAGATGAATTTTCTTATAATATTTTCGTGGATCAATTTGAAACCAATCAATGTGATCAAAACTGATATTTTATATACAAATAGTTACAATTATTAACTGTGTTTAACAGGTTAAAGATTCTACTTAAATAATGAGAAGTACTTAGCAAATTTGTAAAAATAATTATTGTACAAATGGGTAAAACATAATAAAACTTAGAAAAAACACACTAGTTTCGACATGCCAAGATTGTCATTTGTATTATGATTGCTTTTTTAAAAATTAATTTACCATTTGTAACAGTTAACATTGTTTCATTAAGATGTAATTAGGCTTAGTAGTTTTCGAAATCCTTCTAACAACTTAGTCTGTAACAGCTCTCCGGAATGCAATTAGGTTTAATAGTTTTCGAAATCTTTCAATTTACGTCTGTAGCACCTGACAACTCGCGAGTTTCTCGACTATGCGTTTTTATCAATCGAATCTGTCTCTTTAGCAAGTAAATGATGACAACATGTTAGTGGAAGTCAGTAGTGTAGGAACAAATGACTAAGGGTTCCCTGGTGGTACAATCCACTGCATCTTATCTCAGTTACTTCCTACCTATTGTTACGTACCGCAGGGGTAGCTTGTAAGCTTTTTATCTGCCAGAAAAAGAAACCAGAATACTCAGGCTTTTGTAGGCAAAATGTTCGATTTAACTGGAATTCTCGATACACAGTTTCTTAATACTCGACGTCATTATACGAAAAATAAAAAGGAATTGTGACTTAAATGTTCTTACCATCTCTTCTTACGTAATTATTTTGAAAAATTAAGCTTTTAAAGTTTGAGGCCTTGGCTAATGTTTTAAAGAGAAGGAAAAAATTGAATGAGCTTTCATTCTTTCTTAATATTTTTATTGACTTTTTATGAAATTAGCACTTCTAAAAATTATCAGTTGCGACAATCTTATGTACTTCATTATGAATAAAACTGGCCAGTGACAGCCTAATTAGGTTATTTCCTCAAGACAACTAACTCAAAAGCCCTTGAACGTTATTCAAGAATAAAATCATGTGGTACTAATCTAATTAGGCCTAGCATGTTGACCAATACAACATCTCCCTAAGATCAGTAATAAAATCGCCTTGCTATATCCTAATTGGGACTTCTGCCCTACATGTTAACCAATACATCATGTCACACACATTATCATTAGTAATTTTACTGCAGTTGTATTTCTTTTGGCAATTAATACACTATCTCCAAGGCTTTCTTAACAATTAAAACTTCGTTGTAGTAGCCTAATTAGGACTTTTCGTCTGACGGTGATAAGATAACATCTTTTAATTTGTGGTCGAAGTTACGTGGAATGACAGAATATAATGAGACGCCAGGGTCAATATGTGGTAATTTTTACATAGTATTAGTCTCGTACTCAATAGAAATTATTCACTTGTTTAAGTACAACACAGAACTGCATACAATATTTCACTAATTGTGACAATAAGGTAGCAAAAGTGCTTTATAATGTTCTGTAGATGGATCAAACGTATATAGTTTCTCGTTGTTTATATTAACTTCCGATCAGAGCAAGTTATTTAGTTAGAGCGAAACTAAAGATCAACCTGTTAAAAAGAACTACGCTTTATAATAAAAATCATCTTGCTGTAGCCTAATTAGGACTTCTGTCCTCCATGTTCACTAATACAAACATCTCACAAACATCATTATTACTCATTTGACTGCAGCTTTTTTTGTTTTTGTTTTTAAAAACAATAACGCTTTTTTTAGTTCAGTAAAAAAAGGAAAAAACGGTTGCTAAGCAACTATAAAATGAATCTATTCCAAAGTTTGATTTACATTACAATTCACATATAAATTTGATTTAAGTTATTTGGAGGTCATAAAGATTTAGGAAAACTGTGGACGTAAAACAATGGGCACTCTCTATGGAAAGGCTTAAATTTTCCTTCTCAAAAGATCGGAATAAATCAGCTTAGGAACAACTTGTGAAGAAGTACGGCAAAAGTACATAAAAAAATTTAGCTGTCGACGTTTTTATTTTCCGGTCAGAAGAGAAAAGGAAGAACCCGGATGAATGTAGTTATGACTAATAACGGAGATAAAAGAACTGAAAGCACCCAAAACTGATAGAACCGAAGATTAACACTTCTTGCTAAGTGCCATCTCTACCATGCACTCGATTGTAAACTGTTTTATTTATTTAATAGGCTACTTCCCTGAAACCTTGCCGCGCTCATACTTTAATCGTGATAAGTTTTTATAGTTATATATATATATATTGCATTGTTTCCTCAAGTTTTGCTGTAAGAAGTGTGTGTGTGTGAAAAACTCAGAATAATTTATAGTCTCTGTATTTTTTAACGTAAGCGTTTGTTACGTATAAGACTACATTTTGGTTTAGTTTTTAAAGTGCTTGACCCTTTGACTTTTTATACTAAAGTTTCTCTTTGCGGATTCGACGGTAAAAAAGTATTATACTCGGTGTTTTTCTGATTTAGAATAATTGTTTTCAGATTATTTTTCTTAAATATGTACATTGTTTATCGACAATTCACTGTTCTAGGAGATTACAAAGGGAGTACAGCGTATATTTACCTGACCTGAACATTTCTTGTCAAATTTCAAGTAAATATGGGCAGCCAGTACTGAGACACACCCAAATCCTCTGGCTCTCCTCATTTGGGAGACCAAACATAAAACTTTTAAAAAATCCAAGAGTACCTACTTATTTCATGCAAATTATTTGACCCAGTCTTCATAGCCCACAAAACTCCTTTGACCCCCATATGGGGGCTTCAGTTTGAAAAATTCCAAAACCCGGGTTTAGATTATTGTCTTGCAAGGCGGTTTGTATATTATACCGATTTTGAAGTAAATACGTTTTTTGATCCTCTCTCTCTCACATATTTCTTTCGAAAATTTTCTTCATTGTTTTTCTGTGGGGGGGGGGATTGAAAACTGTAGTTTAAAAATCATGTAAACATTAAAAAAAGAAGATAAATCTATAATTACTACTGACAATTGCATATTGATACCCACATGTTAGAATCAGTTCGTGAGGAAATCTCCAATAATCTAAACACTACAGAAATCATACCGTATAGTAAAATCGATGTTGATTCGTAACAAACGAATCTATGTGAAAAGTTATTATCATTTCACACATTTCTAACAATTCCGAGAGACTTCCTCAGAAGAACAACATAAATAAGTTAGCATAATATTCATAAATAGTTATGGCCTGACGGTTAGGTCACTTGATTCGCAATGCGTGGGTTGGATATTCGAATATGCTTACAGTTTGGCCGTTCGGTCGTTATGATGTGATAGTCAATCCCACTATTCGCTAGTAACCTAAGAGTTGGCGGTGAGTGGTGTTGACTAGCTGCCTTCCCTCTTGCTTGTTAATTCTAAGTTATAGACGGCTAGCGCAGATAGCCCTCGAGTAACTTTGCGTGAAATTCAACAAACAGTTGAATGAAGACAAGGTTAATCTTTGTTTTCAGTTGAAATGAATCAAAAGTTGACACATCTTGAATAAATGATATGTCCTTTAAAATTCGCATATCTTCACCGGCGAGTATATCATTAAAGACATGATATGAAGATCAAAATTCCTTGAGTGACTGTGACATTTCTCTACAAATAAAGGGAAATGTCAATCTATAAACACGATAACTTGACACTTGAGGACAAAAACCTCTGATTTGGGAACCGTAACGACAAATCCACTTCGTTTTTGTTCGGCCGCGAGAGGATTTAATGAAATTCAAAATTGCTTAAAAAAAACTTTCGTCTCTGGAACTGTTTCCGCTCTTCATCTTTTGTAGTAAAGTAACTTTTCACAGATGTTGATGCAATTCATCATTTAAACGAGGTAAATGTATTATAGATAACAGTTGCTCCGAGTCAAAAATTGAAAGGTTTTATGTCCTAACGTTCTTCCCACTTTTTCTTATAATATTTTATCTAAGACATTAATATTGAATTAGTAACAGTTAGCTCGAAGCCAATTTTGATTCGTTTTTTCACTACTTCTTTAGTTTATGGCGAACATCATCAACCAAAGTGATTATATATTGGCTAAAAACGTCCTTCAATTAAACAATTATTAACCTACAGCAAGTACTTTTATGAACATAATATATTTACGCTCAAAGTAATACACGATAGATGTTATCTTAATTAAATTAGCTTAATATCAGAAGTTCTAGATATAAACTGCCCTCCAACAAAATAAAACCACTTCCCGTACGGCAGGCGAAAATAAAATACAAGTCCATAACATAATATACGATCTCAGTATTACGTGTCCTTTTAGGTCTTATAGAGTCCGTGTTTAGACTGACATCAAATACTGCCATGATTATTGTGTTTTATGTGGAGCATTCAGTCGACAGGGATACAGTTCTCAGTACTAGGAGTGGTCGTATTTCATTGGTCAGCGTATGTTCTAGTTACAGTATATCTAGTTTCAACCCCTCCAATCTTTAATTCAGCCTTGTTAATTATATCTAGTTTCAAACCCTCTAATCTTTAATCCGGTTTTGTTCATTATATCTAGTTTGAACCCCTCCATTGTTTAATCCGGTCTTGTTCATTATATTTAGTTTCAACCCCCTCCAATCTTTAATCCGGCCTTGTTTATTATATTTGAAACTAGATATAATAAACAAGGCCGGATTAAAGATTGGAGGGGGTTGAAACTAAATATAATGAACAAGGCCGGATTAAACACTGGAGGGGTTCAAACTAGATATAATGAACAAAGCCGGATTAAAGATTGGAGGGGTTGAAACTAGATATAATAAACAAGGCCGGATTAAAGATTGGAGGGGGTTGAAACTAAATATAATGAACAAGGCCGGATTAAACACTGGAGGGGTTCAAACTAGATATAATGAACAAAGCCGGATTAAAGATTGGAGGGGGTTGAAACTAACCCCTCCAATCTTTAATCCGGCTTTGTTCATTATATCTAGTTTGAACCCCTCCAGTGTTTAATCCGGCCTTGTTCATTATATTTAGTTTCAACCCCCTCCAATCTTTAATCCGGCCTTGTTTATTATATTTAGTTTCAAGCTTTATCTCTCAATATCCGTAGTTAACGGCTTTGTCGACAGAATCGTCATCGTGATTTGGAAGGTAGTTGTTTTTTTCTCTAGAATTTAGAAGTGAGCGAATATCAAGATAAGATTACTCCAAAGAAAGACATTAAGTTAAAGCCCCCCAGTGGCACGGCGGTATATCTGCGGACTTGCAACGCTAGAAACCGGGTTTCGATACCCTGGTGGGCAGAGCACAGATAGCCCATTGTGTAGCTTTGTGTGCATAACTACAAACAAACAATTAAGTTAAAAGGTAATTAACTCTTTTCTTTTAGCCATATCAATAAATATTTATTTACCTGTAAAGAAATCGAGGCTATAACTTTATAAAACAGCTAAATAAACATTTAGTTTGTTGTTTTTTACAGCATACTGCTACAAAATTACTGTAACAACATTCTATTACATCAAATGATAAGATGGTTTTCAGCAATCAGATTCTGCCATATCTACAGATCATTGGCTATTTAATTCAAAGAAACTGTATGAACTTTTAGTAAAAAGAGAGAAGCAAGAGGTAGTATAAGTTCTATATAATTGATTAAATTTCAAAGTACATTCATAAATCTTTAAATCAGAAATACTAATAGGCTAAAAAAGCTGTATTTATTTTCTTAGATGCTTCACATGAGGTAAAGTGTCGATCAATATAGGAAACTTTAAGGTTATCTGTTTCTCCATTCTTTATTGGAGATAGCATATTCACTAATTTACAACAAAGTAAGACTTTTTGTGGTTTTCTCAGTTAGATAAAGAATTAAGTTTAAACAAATTTAAAACATTGTAAAATTGTTTATTGTTGTGGGTAATCTAAAAATATCGTGACGTTGTATAGTTATGGATTATTCACTTGATGTAAAAATATCGTGACGTTGTACACTTATGGATTATTCACTTGATGTAAAAATATCGTGACGTTGTATAGTTATGGATTATTCACTTGATATAAAAATATCGTGACGTTGTATAGTTATGGATTATTCAATTGATGTAAAAATATCGTGACGTTGTATACTTATGGATTATTCACTTGATGTAAAAATATCGTGACGTTGTATAGTTATGGATTATTCACTTGATGTAAAAATATCGTGACGTTGTATACTTATGGATTATTCACTTGATGTAAAAATATCGTGACGTTGTATAATTATGGATTATTCAATTGATGTAAAAATATCGTGACGTTGTATAATTATGGATTATTCAATTGATGTAAAAATATCGTGACGTTGTATAGTTATGGATTATTCAATTGATGTAAAAATATCGTGACGTTGTATAGTTATGGATTATTCACTTGATGTAAAAATATCGTGACGTTGTATAGTTATGGATTATTCACTTGATGTAAAAATATCGTGACATTGTATAGTTATGGATTATTCACTTGATGTAAAAATATCGTGACGTTGTATCGTTATGGATTATTCAATTGATGTAAAAATATCGTGACGTTGTATACTTATGGATTATTCACTTGATGTAAAAATATCGTGACGTTGTATAATTATGGATTATTCAATTGATGTAAAAATATCGTGACGTTGTATAGTTATGGATTATTCACTTGATGTAAAAATATCGTGACGTTGTATAGTTATGGATTATTCACTTGATGTAAAAATATCGTGACGTTGTATAGTTATGGATTATTCACTTGATGTAAAAATATCGTGACGTTGTATACTTATGGATTATTCACTTGATATAAAAATATCGTGACGTTGTATAGTTATGGATTATTCAATTGATGTAAAAATATCGTGACGTTGTATAGTTATGGATTATTCACTTGATATAAGTAGCATAATGAGCATATGTTTTATCCATTTAAAGTAGAAGAAACCAATCTAAATGACTGTTGATCCTGCACACGTGTTTAATAATATATTTATCTATCTATCCATATATTTTTTTTACCCGTGAGCCGATGGCAGATCTTGCTCTGCCATCGTTTCTAAAGCTGTTTCTTACGTCAAGGATGCAACCCACTTGACAGCCTTCCCTCTTATATATATATATAATTTTTCTTGGAAACTTTAAGACTCCTACTATTCGTTTTAAGAACTTGTTTCATATATTTTATTATTATTATTATTTCTTATGAAAACCCTGCTTTAAAATTGATATTTGTTAGAAAAATAACTTTTTTGTGCCCAAACCCTCGAGTGGTTGAGAAAGTTTTCAGGTGAATACAATCTCCAACCAGCGAGTTAATATTTGATGTTGTAAGTCAGCTTAAATATAGAATAATTTAGTTTCTAGTTTTCATGGATTTGCGTGACATTTACTAGTTGTTGTTTTTTTTAAAACAACTGTTTTCAGCTACCAGAGGAAGACTTAATTGTCCTTTCACATTTTAAAAATATTTCTCGAGAGTTAGTGAATACGTATGATAATATTTTTGTTATTTCAATTTATTTTTTAAATCTAATTCTTAGGTATTTTATTTTTGGTGGCAGGCTGACTTTCAAAACGTTCAGGCGCATTCATCTTTTTCTTTTCTTGTTGCTATTAGCTATGAGAAAAAGTAGAATTCGGTAGAACAAGGTTGCGCTAGAATTAATTTTTCTTGTTTTTGTGATCTTCTAGTTGCTGCTAGGTTGGTAAAGCTAAACGAGGAAGGATATGTTCAGGTTTTCCCTCAAGAGTTCTGTTTTAATTAGAACTCCAATCTAAACAATAAAAATAGCAAATTTTCGGAACTTGTTCAAAAAAATTACAAAGACGAGAAAGAATTCGAATCTTCTTGACAGTGATTGCCTGTACTTTTGTCAACAGCAACGATATATCAGTTCAACATAAATAAACGGAAACACGAAATGATCCTCTTTTGCTTCCTTTTAGCTATTATCTGCCTGCCATGTTTTTCAGTGACAAAGATCTATTTTCAATATAGACCCAGTAATCACCTTATAATGCCTATGGTTTTGCGATGTCAAGATACTTGCGTAGACTTTCACTTAAATCTTAATGTGTTTTATAATAATTTTTGTAAGCAGAGGTGCATAACAAAGCACTTCATTAAACTCAAATTACAGACGTACAATGCTGAGATCCGAGCTTCGATTCCCCGCAATGAACAGAGTGCAGATATTTCATGCATTGAACTGAATAAATCATGTTACAATTTAGCTTTCCAAAAATTACGTTTTTAAACATTGTTACCAATAAAGAATACATAGTAACTGGTTTTAATTTTCATGTGCCTCCTCCTTCAACGCGTCTTTAATGTTATAAAAGCAGCTTTAACCACCCGCTTGGCAATTTGGGGAATAAAAAGAAAATACTTTGAGTATGTAAATTTATGTAATTTTAGTTGGCAGAAAGTTCATAGTTAATGTGAATCTTTAAGTTGGTCTTTTTCTCGCTATTACAACAAAATCCATTAACGTTTCATTGCACGTTTTAAATATTCTGTGCCGTTTGACTCATTCATTTGCAATCTGTCCATGGTTAACATTTTAATTATTATATCCTCCTTCTGCTTCCAAGGCAAACTTTGTTCTTTATGGAATATCTACAACCAATGAACGTCTCACTCTTTTTATTCCTTTGTTGCTTGACATGACGTTGTCTTGGCCACAATATCTAGCAAGATTAATCAACTCCATTGTTTTGTGTGAAATACCAAGTTGTCATGGAAACATTTTTTTTTATATTCGAACTTTGACAACCTGTGATGTGCAGTGTAAGACCGTTGTTTTAAAATATACAATGCTTCCAAAGTATTGGAAATATATTTCTTACCCAAATAAGTCTTTCTTTTTTCAATCCTTCTACATTTGAATTCCACAGAATATACACAAAAGATCAGGAAATTAAAAGTTCTAGATTATATACAATACCCTGTAATTAATCAGCAAATTATAAAATTAATCCGTTTCCTTAGATTCTATTAGCCATAACTCAAGCTGTCAACTAAAGAGTTTCATCTGATACTTTTCACTCTGTAACTGGATTGTTCCATTATCTTGATAGGTGGTTGTTAGTCCCGTGTTTAAACTGTTTTCCTCTTCGGAACCGCCCCCCCCCCAGTGGCACAGCGGTATGTCTGCGGACTTACAACGCTAAAAACCGGGTTTCGATACCCGTGGTGGGCAGAGCACAGATAGCCCATTGTGTAGCTTTGTGCTTATTCCAAACAAACAAACCTCTTCGGAAGGTTTATGTGAGCTTTTCTCTGTGATCTAATAAAACTTAATTTGTATATAGAGTTCTAACTTTATTCAGTTTCAGTAGCTGATGTATATACAATTCTCTCGACAGAATATCTTTATTATTAACAATTGTGATTCGTCACTTTGAAAGTCTTTCAGAAACTTCTCTTTGCGAATTGTGATTGCAAGTTCCCGAATTTCTTTTAATTATGTTTTCATTTGTCGTGATTGTAGATTTAATCCAGTAATTTCCTCCTTCCTTTCATTAGTTGCTATATAAAATCATAATCTAAATTTTTAGGTTGGCTTAAAAATTCAAAAGCTTGTTTTAATAAAACAAGTGAACGTGCAGACATCTCGTTCATTGTTCGAGCAGTGAAATGAACGTAATTTAAGAACACCGACGTAAAGCTTCAATTTTCAAAGTTTTGGGCAAACGACCTTCTTCAAGTGTATTTAATCAACCTTTTTATAAACACCATGAAACTATGAATAAACAATCGTTATTGAAGTAACGTTACTTTACGCAGCCTCAGTAGCCTACACGTCATTTGTTGACGTTTACCAGAGACAGAAGATGTACCCAAAAAAGACATCATTCATCATCCTCTAATCCAGAAGTAATCTGATTACAGTCAAACAACGTGTAGCTAATACCAAATGAGCCAAAGAGTCAATACAAAATGGAGAAGTCTTCTGATGGAGGAATTAAATTAGCTATCTATATTTTTTATGTAATACGTTTTTTTCAGCGAAGAGTTTGTCTTATCAAAATATTAAACTTGGTAACTACCTCATACCAAGCCTTAGCCTACTTCCTTGTATACCTGTTGATGTGAAAAGTTTGACTTAAACAAAGGAATGCGAAGACTTTAAATATCTATGTACATATATAGATCTTTGTTATGCTACAAATGTTCATTTTTATATGGAAATTATTTAATTTGTTGACGGAAAAAGATTGGTTGCCACCTATTTTCTGCATTTTCCCCAATGAAGTAACTGATTTCAACAGAAAATTTCTATATTTTTACCAATAAAAGCACTGATTTTAACTTAAAATTTCTACATTTTTACATCTAAAGTACTGATTTCAACATAAAGTTTCTATATTTTTACATGTAAAGTACTGATTTCAACATAAAGTTTCTATATTTTTACATGTAAAGGACTGATTTCAACATAAAGTTTCTATATTTTTACATGTAAAGTACTGATTTCAACATAAAGTTCCTATATTTTTACATGTAAAGTACTGATTTCAACAAAAAACTTCTATATTTTTACCAATAAACGCACTGATTTTAACTTAAAATTTTTATATTTTTACATGTAAAGGGCTGATTTCAACATAAAGTTTATATTTTTACATGTAAAGTACTGATTTCAACATAAAGTTTCTATATTTTTACATGTAAAGTACTGATTTCAACATAAAGTTTCTATATTTTTAAATGTAAAGTACTGATTTTTACATAAAGTTCGTTAAAAATGAAATGAAAGGACCGTTCTCTTTATATACCTTATAGATCCAGTATATTGATTATTATATAATTTCATTTTATTTTTTGTTCTTTACGAAAATTCTGATTTTCAGGGGTAATATCTAAGCGTTTTCATTTGTTTGTTTATATCAGCGCAGAGCTACACAATTGGCTATATGTTCTTCGTCCGCCAGGAGAGTCAAACCTCGTATTTTAGCGTTATAAGTCCCCACCAGGGGACCTAAGCGTTTTCACATGAATGTTGACACTTAAGTGAATTGTCTGTGATAATGTACAAAGTTTATTATTTCACTAAATACCGTTAAGGCCTGGGTGGACGTTTTGGAGGCATTTCAGCTTGCTTAAACTGGAGGTGGGTGGGAAGATGCAAATAACACTACAAAGGAACGACAGGCATTTGAGGTAAATATCTTACCTACCTCTAGAGATTGCTTGTTTGTTTATTTTGAGTTAAGCACAAAGCTATACAATAGACTAACGGTGCTGTGTCCACCACAGGTATCGAAACCCGGTTTTTAGCGTTATAAGCCTTCAGACTTACCGCTGTGCCACTGGGTGGCACCTGTAGTGAATGCAATACATTACAAATTACAATTTTATTTTTATTATAGAGGTTCTGCGTTTCTTTATTTAAGACATACACTTATAACACAGGAAAAAGTTTCTGTTCGCATTCTTTCCTCTATGCTGGGTGATACCCTATGAGATGTAAAATTGTATAGGGACCAACCGATAATTATTCAACGGTTTATTTTATGAAAATGGTATCTTATTCTTCTGAAAATTAATTTATTGATTTTACATACACATTCATTTTTGTAGAAAAATACTATTTCGTAGGATGGGATTTATCAGTTTAATAAGCTTCTATTTTATTTCATAGATTATATAATTTTATGTATTTATACTCAATCTTGTGACGTAATGAAGAGAGAATATATTAATATATTGTTTTACAACTTAAATCATTTTAATTCTGACCAAGGCAAAGCTGTGTATGTCTAGGTTTCAGAAAGTAATTCGTGAAAACAAACAAAACACGAATTGTTAACATATTTCAGACTGTGAATGAGCAGTATGAAATGCAGTCTAATAACCTGTAGGCTGTGAGTGTGTTGCCTAGTATAGTAATGGTTTTGGAGAACTCTAAACTACAGGACAACTTTAGATACACTGTAAAAAGTGCATAATGACTTCGGACATGACGTATGTTGTGTAGTCATCTGAGATCTATTACAGCCTATGAAGGAATGAGTCTTAATTTTTAATTTGTGGACTACCATTGAATTCAGGAAAGTCTTCATCAAAAGAAAGTCGACCTGTACGAGGCTCTGGTCGAGATCACTTCCAATGTACCACCAATAGGCTCTCAATGACAAGAAAGCAAATGATAATAAAGAACAAGAGATAACAATAACTGTTGTATTAAATGGCTTATATAAATAGTGTTCCGACCACTACTGTGTTTGTTGTGTCTCAGCTGGCCTGATGAGCTGTGGATTAAGCGAAACATGTCGTCTGCAATGAATATGTCGAACAAAGTGTAGTTGAAATACTATTACTATACAGTCTTCTAATTCTTGAAAATCCCTAAGGGACTAGAAGAAAAATGCAAGTTAAAAATATAATAGGCCTAATTCTAATGTTTTTTGACAAAGATAATAATTATAATCAAGCTTTGTTAGCTTGAAAACTGTTCACGCCACAACAACGTAAACAATTACAACAATGCAGTAGACTGTATTCGTTACTTAGATACGCTGTATTGACTGCAGGATGATTATATACATTGTTCAGATAGATCGTACATACAACTTAGAGCCGTAATTGACTTCTGAACTCAGGGTATTATATAATGAAATTAGGTGTATTCTTAACTCTTAAAACTGGCCAGAACATTTAACGCTACAACGTCGCTTTAAATTTGGCTACTTATTTGTTTTGTTGTTAAGCGCAAAACTAAACGACGGATTGTTTGTGCTCTGCCCACTGTGAGTATGGAAACCAGATTTTTAGTTTCATAAGGCCACAGTTTTCCGCTGAGCCACCAGGGGTAGGAAAGTGATCAGCTATTGTAGAATATATTTCCTATCTCGTCACAATCTGCCAAGAATTATCTGATGATTTAGTTTCCTTCTTTTTTTTTGTATTTACTTTCCGTTTTTCGATCTTTTATGGAAAGATCAACATTTGAATGCAATAGGTGACCAATATCTTATATTTTATTCAGCATAAAATTTTAAATTACAGACGTTAAGTTAGTTATTCGTTGTTTGAAAGCCGATACGAAAGATTGGACATGTTACGATCGAAGAGCTCTTGATTAGACATATAACCTAAAACACGTGGTGAGTCACGTTTTGTCGTTGTCATCTCTCTCCCTCTTTCAATCTCTAATCCAGCTTACTTCTGTTCCGGACATAGCAAGCTATGATTGGATGACGCACAGTATCAAGGGACCATCTGTACAATTTATTTGTTGCATTCTATTTAAAAACTACCAGAAATATCTTATTTTTTAATTTATTCAATACTAAAAGAAGTGAAGTTTCACAGAAACTAGTGTGTCTTATTATCAAGTTTCTGGTCGAGTAACGTCCATAACTAAAGCTTCAACTTCATTTCCGTATATCTAAGAAAAAGTTAAATGATTTTACTTGTTTGGATTTGCCATCCTTACAAACGTTCGTTTCGCGTTTTTTGATTTTACTGTTTGGATTTGCCATCCTAACAAACGTTCCTTTCGAGTTTTTTTATTTTACTGTTTAAATTTGCCATCCTTACAAACGTTCCTTTCGAGTTTTTTTATTTTACTGTTTGGATTTGCCATCCTAACAAACGTTCCTTTCGAGTTTTTTTTTATTTTACTGTTTGGATTTGCCATCCTTACAAACGTTCCTTTCGAGTTTTTTTTATTTTACTGTTTGGATTTGCCATCCTAACAAACGTTCCTTTCGAGTTTTTTGATTTTACTATTTGGATTTGCCATTCTTACAAACGTTCCTCTCGCGTGTTTGTATTTATCTATTATTTAAGGGGGGAGGAAGCGTGTCGGTTGTCCTACCGTATAATAAGTGTAAAAAGAATGAATCTAATTTGTTTGGTCGTTGCTGTATTATCCCCAAACAAAAAGGAAAAAACGCTCCAACTTATAATGATCTGAGATCCTAATTCTTTTCTGATTAATTGAACATTTGTTTCAATCTTTTTATCATAGATGGCACTGTGAAACATATCGTTTCCTTTATTTCTTTTCCGTTAATGATAAGAGATCAATGTCTTTATGAACAACACTTGTTATAATGATAAATTTTCTGTTTTGAATCACTAAGCTAACAAAGCCAACTTCACTTTTCAGCCGCGGCATAGCGGCTGATAGAATGGCTCCGAGTTTGTTTGTTTTTGACCGATTTCACATTTAATTACAGTTTTGGACTCAGGAGGTCAAACCCTTTCGATTGATGTATTTGTCCACTCTCAAGGTCTGATAGATTGATTTACTCTAATCCTGTCTAAAATAATTTCAATTTGAGGGTAGGCTCGTAGAGATCCTGACAAGTAATAAAATAGAATCAGGTAAACGCACGCCCTACGCTTGGTATTGCCGGAGCACAAAAATATATAATATATAAAGCTAATTTTGTTTCTGTTTGTTCGCAACTTTCAGCCCCTGTAATAGTAGACCTATAAAGACATGGAATCAGCGTACTCGGGTTTAATGTTTGTGACATCACATTATTAGCATCAACTAGACCACCCGTGACTCGTTGGGTCACCCACTATTCAGAGATTATGAAGAATTCAAGCTAATTTCAATCTTGCACCGAAATGAAGGTTTATTTTGAGATAATTTAATTAAATATTTCAATCCATTCGTGTTATTCATAATTCAAGAAATGATATTTGATTGTTGATCGGGAGTAAAAGGAAAGACCATTTCATTTTTCAAAAAAGAGAAGTCAGAGTTTTC
>NW_013666143.1:454973-470164 GCF_000517525.1 Limulus polyphemus
CATTACAAATATGGCGCTATTGTGCGCCGTTTTTGCTGTATTTAGTTACAGACAAGCAAAAAACAAACAAACAGTTTCAGAGTTTTAGTAGTATATAGATGACAACTTTGTAATATAATTTTTTCCATAGAAGGTGGAGGTTGAATCCCCGGCGGTTTGGCTTCCATCTCATTTTATATCTAATTTCCGAAAAACTACCAGATCAGCACAACTTGACATAGTGATACAGAATAACGTGAGGAAGGTCATGAGGGGGTTGACCCCTTGACCCCTAATCTATATAAATAAACGTCAATATGTGTGTGTGTGTGTGTGTATCTGTTCCTTATACGTTTCTACGGTTCCACAATTCTTGATCAATCTGCACCAAACGTGACACTAATACAGAATGACATGAGGGGGTTAGACCCCATTTAATTTCATATCTCATTTCAGAAAAACTACCAAATCAGCACAACTTGACACAGTGATACAGGATGACATGAGGGGAGTTAGACCCTCATCCAATTTCATATCTCATTTCGGAAAAACTGTCAAATCGGCAACAAACTTTGACACAGTGATACAGGATTACATGAAGAAGGTCATGGGGGGGGTGGAGTCTCATAGATTAATTTACTCTAATTGTGCCTAAAATAACTTCAAGTGCCGCGGCTATGGAGAATTCCCTCTTGTTTATACTTTTAGTCTAAGAAACGTTGATGATTTGATATAACTATGCACATTACGACTTTTTTTTAAGAATACCAGATTTGAAAATGGACACGAAAAACCCGGAGTTGTTGAGTTACGATATAAGTCAGTGCTGTTGACTGTCAACGTGGTAGATAAACTTATAATATAAGCCAATGCTGTTAACTGTCAACGTGGTAGATAAACTTATAATATAAGTCAGTGATGTTGACTGTCAACTTGGTAGATAATCTGATAATATAAGTCAGTGCTGTTAACTGTCAACGTGGTTGTCAAATTTATAATTTGGTGTCAGATATACACTAACGCTTCTATAACTTCAAAACTGATAAAAGTTCGATTCATCGATATGTTTTTAGCACTAAGCTCTAAGATTCCCTCCCTTTAATAGCATGTGTAAAATAAACATGTTTGCACATTAGTTTTACATGTTAGCTACTCATACACAAAGGTACCGTGTCCTATTAAAATAGACTGTACTGTGAGATTTGTTCCAGGCCCGGGAGGAGGGTGATTCATTCTGTATGAGTTGAGAGGGAGGGATACAACAAGTTTAAATACCAAGGATCGATTCATCGTTTAATTAATTCCGTTGCACTTGAAACATAAAAAACGAAAAAAAACAACACTTATTGGTAATTTCAGTAAGGTGCATGTTTCGTCTAAACTGATTTGTTACATCACTGTACCTTTTTTACCCTTCAGTTACTTAAGGTAATTTATATACATATCTAATATATTGACGACCCCTTGACACATGGATTTGCTTGTGATTCAATTTCCTACTGACTCATGCGTGCCTAAGGATGTATATATTGAAGACCAACCATCTAATTCAACCTCCCAGAAACGATAACGCACATAATGTATAACTAAAGCTTTAATCAATTCAGTGGTACATATTTATACAAAGTCATACAACAAAGACAAAAAACTTAGAAAACAACATCTTTGGATTTTTGCACAATGGGCTATCCATACTATATCCACCTCAGATGTCAAACCCCGAATTTTAGCGTTTTAAGCCTTCAAACTTATCGTAGAGTTTCCGAGAGGAGGCGGCTTTTCTCCTAGGAATCACTAAGAATCTGTGCAGTGTTATTTATTCTAAGCTTGTTAAATAGTATTTTGAACAACTAATAATTTTTAATATTTTAAAATTTAACATATTTCGTAAGGCTAATAATGTTTGCAAGTAGCTTGATTACACACACAATTCGATTTGAATGATGTAAACACCTACATTTTCTGTGTCGTCCTCCATCATTTTTTTTCCTTCGTTATGTCGATTTGCATCAAACTAAAAGACGATGTTCTGGACACACTTCATGTAAGAAAAGTTTGTTTATATGTTGCTACTTTTAGGGCGAACACTCTTCGTCAGACTTAGCTGGCAAACACAGTGTTCGAGCGACATACCCCGAAACATAGCAAGAAATAATGAAAAAATCTGTTATGACATGTTCTTGTTTCGTAGTTAGTACTTTAACTTTTCATTGCTTGCGGATTTTTTCGGTGCATACCAATCTTTGTCTTTCGTTTTTTATCCTATATATTAATCTCTGATATTTCTTCTAATCGTCGTGCACGTTTCTCTGTTTATCCATCCATGCAACCATTGTTCGATGCATCTTTTTTAGCTGCCAATTATGTTTTAATTAAGCTTTACTTGTATATTCAGTTACTTAATGCAAAGTGTTTACTTAGAACCAAAGAACTTATTACCTTATATCATTTCTCCTCACGATTGTCATTAGTCTTAGATTTTGGAAACTTTTGAACGCACAAAATATATTGTTGAAAGTGCTACACTCCGGCATCACAATTATATATACTTCCTTTCAACAAAAATATGGTTTTGTCATCTTAGAAAAGAAACAGAATGATGCATAAAATGATGCAGTAGTTTTGATAAGAAACTTTAACATTTAAAGAAAAAATTGCCAAACTCCAAAAACATTTGATAGGTTACAATGAGCTATATGTGTTCTGCCTACTACAGATATCGAAACCAGATTGTTAGCATTATAAGCTCTCAGACAAAGCTAATTAATTAAAAGATTATCATATTTTTTCCTTCGAAAAATGGCGAAATATAATAAACAAACTTTTGCTCTGACAACCTAAAAAAATAATTATTTCTATATTGCATATTTATCTAGTATGATGTAATTATTTGGTGTTTTATGTTAACGGGAGTCTTTTTTTCCTACATTATTTAGGTTTGGATATCGTTATTCTGTAAGAAGCACTGCAACCATTTAAGTCACCAGTCAGGAAACGAAGAGACTGAAAGAGAATAGATAAAGTTCTAAACCCAACCTGATTTTTCGACATCTGTAGATATCACAAGATTGCACTGGAAGACTCAAAGACTGGTAACGATGAAGTCATCTGCTCTACTGATTTCTGAAGCCGGATTAATGACGCACGAGGGACATCATTGCCTGCAGGGTCTCCTTTGACTACCTGATGAGGAACAAAGACTGTCTAGTTCATCTAAACGAAAACCTTGAAATAACAGGCAGAATGAAGGAGCTTTTTATTCCAAATGTGAACAGTGTGGATCATTAGTGTTTTGGTACTAACGGGAATGTCGAAAACAAATCAAACATTTTCGTGGCTGATAGCCATTCTTGTACTGATTCACTTACAGAATGTTTACAGTAACGATAAACCTAACAGCTCGCAGTTACTAGACACTTCTCTATCTTCTGAAAGTGTTCGTTTTTCTGATAATGTTCAAGATAAGAAAGGGGTTATTGATGATGGTATATATTCTACTCCAGTTTCAGTTCCACAAATACCCACTCCTCTGCAAGTCTTAAACGTCAGTGGTTCAACCTCAACTATCCTTAAACAGAAAAGCGAATATACAGATACCAGTATTATTACAGATGAAACGAAGGAACAAAAAGGATATCAGCATGAAGAGACAATCGAAAAATTAAAACCCAATTTATCTTTCCCGAAAAATGATCGAATTACATCAAATCATTTCTTGAGTAACAAATCACAAGACAACGAATTTGGATCCATAGCTAAAGAGGATGATTTAAAGGAATCTATTAGCGATTTCCAGCAATATCAAAAACTCAATTTCAAACCAGAAAACAAAACCACAGAGAAAGAAAAAAATAAAGATTTTATGAGTAGTCCTATTGGTAATAAATCACTAGTTGAAGATTCGGATAAAAGAGAGTATATTGATATTTCTTCTCGAATTCCCGATTTCTTGGTTAAGTCTTCTGACAGTGTTCGTGAAAAAAATAAACTCAACACAGTTTTAAACAGAGATGATAAATTATCGAGTTTTCACCAAAACAATCATTCCATCTTGAAAACTTCCTTATTTAGTGATCGCAATTTCGCCAATATTAGCAACAATAGACTATTTTCAAGCACTACACCCATCACTCTTATTTCTTATCTAAGACACAATATGACAACTAGCTCAAATGGGGAACCAACATTGCAAAATATTTCCATGCCTTCGGTTAAAACTGCTGTCACTGACTTCTCTAATGAACCCGAATCCCGGTATGATTCAGACACTCCTTTTACAAGAACTGGAGAACTTGCATCGTTATATAGCTCAAAGACACACCTTGGAACAAATATCACCAATGTTACTGGACAACTAATACCACAACATAACTCCACCGAGTACCTTGAAATAGATACGACAAACTTTCCTGAAGAACCAGTACCACAATATAACTCCACGACTCATTTTAAAACAAATTTCGCTGATATTCCCCAAACTCCAATACCAAAGTATGATCCAACTTCTCTCTTTAATTCAAATGTTACTGGTGTTCTCAGGGAACTTGAATCACGGTACAACTCTACAGCTCACTTTGGAAGATATGTTCATCAACAACTTATACCACAATATCACTCCAGAAGTAATCCTAATGTAAAAAAAGTTTCTGATGTTTTTGAGAGTCCTGTACCACGTGGTACACCCATAAATCCTTTTGCAGTAGATGTTTATAATGTTTCTTTGCAACTTGTACTGCAGTATAACTCTACAGATAATAAGAGGGCAAATGTCTCCATTCTTCCAGCAAAACCGACACAACTGCCAAACACTACCGGACACACTGCTGGAAATATCTCCAGCTTTTCTAATAAAGTTGGACAACAGAATAATTCTGAAAAACGTCTTGGAGAAACTGTCCTTTGTGCATCAAACAAATCAATACATCAACATAACTCCACGAACCATTGTGCACTAGATGTCTCCCAATCCCGAGAAGGATCTGTACCAAAGTACAATTCCAGCAGTTATACCGAAGTAAACAACTCCAGTGATCAGTATGAACATCTACTAAAGGACAAGATTAAGTGGTTTCCATTATTTAAATCTCCAACAACAATGTCGAATCAGCATCAGAACCTGTCTTTTTCTTATCCTGTTGAAATCAATACCACTCAAATCTTTGGCTCTGGGCCAGATTTTAATAATGCCAGTGAAGAGAACTTTTTGAAATTAAACTCAACTATGACCACTTTTAAAAAACAAATAGATTCTACGAAAGAAACCAGGCTAATACCCGATGAGAGCATTGATAAACTGATTAATAACACCAAGTCAAGTATATTGCGCTTTAATCCAAAACTGATCAGCAGGTATAAGGAAAACGAACACCGTTTTAATTTCTCCGAGAAAAACAAAGGACATTTTCCTGCAGGCATGTTTGTAGCTGATGCTCAGCTTCCAAACTCCTCTTTCAGCAGCGTGGACACTACAGCCCAAGCAAATTCTACCAGAATAATGAAACCTCCAAACTTAGTGGTGAATTTTGAAAATGTTCGCCAGTCATCAAACCCGAACTTAGTAACTACGGTTGGAACGACAAAAAACCAACAAAGAGATAGTATAGGAACAACGTTATTTCTTGACCAACAATTCGATGATTCCCCGTGGAATGGGGAATCAAGTACTAATCTCAACATTGACCATCAAGAGGAAACTGTAACTACAACAAATATTAATTCTGTAAAAAATGAGGAAGAATATTTTCTAAGAAATTTACCAGAATGGGAAAAATCCCATAAACAATGGGGGCTTTCATGGGAACTCCACATTTATATAATAGGTTCCTTGTTTGGGCTTTTGGCACTATATTCTTTTTTAAGTATTCTGAGATTAGGAACATTTGAGAAACTTCTTAGCCGTGGGTGTGTTATCAGTATTAATTTGATGGTTTTTGTCATGGGAATCACCAGAGCTTTGTACCTACTTTTTAATCCCTATAATACACAAGGATTATATCCCGCTGTTTTAAATAACTTTATTTTCAACAGTGGCTTTCTATGCGTAACTTCAGCTTTTGCTGTTTTGTTCCTAGCTTTGTTGCAAACCACCAAAGTCGTTATTTTACCCCATTGTATCCAGAATTCGAGCTTTTTATCCGGAATTATAATCTTCCAGTTTATTTTCTCAACCACAACAGATGTCTTACAAGGATTTGGTTTGGGTGGTGCGTTACTACGTTTAGTGTATCAGACTACACAGTCGTTGTGGGGTTTAACGTTAGGGGTTGGATACTTATACGTTTTTAGAAAGCTATATAAATCAGCAGTTAGGAAACAAAGTGAGATGGTCCGAGTTGCTTTTACCAGACTCCATATTGATGGTGCCCAGCTACCCAAGAAACTTCCAAAGCCTACTTTGTGTCTTGCTGTTCGATCAACAATTATGGTCGTAGTGTTTTGCTTAGTAATGGTAGCTCTACGTGTATTTGGAATAATTTACGTATACGGAGTTTTCGAAACTAAAAGACCTACACCATGGATTTGGTGGGGATATCAGTCGGGCTCCCGTGTGGTGGAACTTTTAATGTGCTTTACCTTGAGTTTTATAGCAATGCTTCCAATAAAACGTTTTGAATCAAATGAACATAAATGTCGTAATTTTCTATTGTGGCTACCCTGCAGTGCAGTTATAGGATCTTGCTCCAGAAATGAGGATGTAGAAATCGAAATTTTCCCTATTTTCTTATCTAATCATCAAGGTAACCCTAATGTTGCTTTCCATAAGACATCATTAGAAAGACCAAGAAGATGGAATTATACCACTTCTCTTCCAACAATTCCAACTTTTACTATGGAACTTGACAGTAATTTTCACCTGAAGAAAATATCAACCAATGGTGACAAGGAAGAAGAAAAGACAAACCCAAGTGCACCAAACCTTTTATCTTCTGGCCAATCAAATCATCCTACTAAGACAAATGATTGTAATAATGAATCCCAGAAGCCAATCAACTCTGAAGACAAGCTTACTGACGGAAGTTCTACCTCCATGTTGTATATTGATCAAGGTTTTATCCGTTTTCGTACTGCAGCTGACCCAGAACAACCTTTACATCTCAATGAAGATGAGCAATCAGAAGTCCTAAGTTACCACGATGAAAACGAATCTACTAAGGCCCAAGCTGGGTCTAGCATTCAGACATTGTGTGAAGAGGATTTATTTCAAAATTCTTTGTCTCCTTTCTTTCAAACTGGTTTTTATCATTCACGACTGAAGCGAATGAGCCATTGGAGCTTAGATACAACAGACAACAGCATGGAATTGTCTCCCGAACAGTTGAGTAATGTAACGTCAAAGAACGGGTTCTCCAGTAGCGCTCTGGACTTTACCCCAAGGAAACAAGGCAGTACTTGCAGTTCCGAAAGTGCTGCCAATAGTTTCGATGTGACTTTCTTTCTTAACCGTTCTCCTGCTATTTTCGGTGAAATTAACGAGAATAAAACATCAAACATTGATATTCCTGACGTCATGGCACGCAGCGTTTCTCCTATAGCTGCAAGTACACGGCGGAATCACGACTTCCAGCTTAACTTGAATTTGCCATGTGTAAGTGGTGTTGGACAGGTCAACGTAGCTTGTGGAACGGAGGACATAACCCCAGACTCCGCAGTTTATCTCGATATTCAGCTTTCGCAAGAAAACTACTGTCAAAAAACAAATGACTTTTTAGTAGATAATTTGGCAAGAAAATCACATTATAGTCAATCTATGATAGATATAAACAAGACCTGGACAGCAAGATACAAGACATATTCTAGAGGGTACTTTGGTCAATTAAAAAGCTCGACATTTTCCTTACACACTAATTCTGATGGCTATGAACTCCTGGAGACAAAACACTGCTCCCCGCGAGAGGACCTGCTTCAACAAGAGGGTCAACTAAGAAGATCGAACAGTGATAAAGGACCATCACTAACCAATAGCCGCATGTTCTTTTCTTTAACTCCAGACCTTCAAAAGAGCCCTTTTATAGATATTGAACAACTACATCAAGGTGATAGCGGGTTTTTGAAGGACTCACCAGAATATTTAATGCAAATTGACCAAGCATGTCAGACTGAGCCAGTTTTTATTGACAACAAATTACCAAGACAAGACGCGAGTCTAGCAAAGAAAAGTTAAGATGGCCGGCAGTTAGTTACATAGAAGTGTAATGACAAAATATAATGTGTGTACTATCATTAGAAAATTAATGAGCTGGACGTAACCCAGTGGTTAGTATGTTGGGCTGCGGATCAAAAGGTCAAAGGTTCGACCTCGTGATATGCCGTTGAGCACGCCCTGCACTTTCAACTATGTATGGGTTATAAAAGTAACAGTAAATCCCGCTTCTTCGTTAAGTGTAGACAGAAGTGCTATTGCCCTATCTATAGTCGGTAGTTCTGAATTAGAGGCGGCTATGCCCGAACGTGGGGTTTCCGACCCAATGACTTAGCCTACGTGTTGAATAAGAAGATTGAAAATACCACACAATGTTTTCTAAATATTTCCTAGTTTTGTACGCATGACGATGTAAATTGAATACAAGTTTGAATATTAACACCAACGCCTACATTGCGAAGTGTAAACAGTATTCTAAGGTATCCAAAGGGTTGTTGAAAACTTGAACTCAGAATAAAGCGTATGTTGGAAATATCCATCTTCTTAGTAAGAAACCTTGTGGTTAAAAATTGCTAAATTCTAGGAGCTTTAAAGGCGTTTTCTTCCGCAATATATATTTATGTCCAGTGTTTAAAATGTACTCAAAGTAAGGCGAAAAAGATACACAATACTTCTAAAATGAATTCACGCCTTAATCACATTTAACTGGTTATTTTAAAATAATATATGTTATACATTATAACTTCACTGTACGTTCTACATATCATTGTATAAAGTGTTTGTTTTTTGGCTGTAACTTAGTAAAATATTCTTGTCTGTGTCTTCCTTTTCACAATATATAGTGTAAATTAAATGGTTCGATGAGTTTACACTAGAGGTAGTTGCTGACCCATAAGTAACATATTTCAAATAATCTTGAGCTCTAGTGTTTAAACCACAAAAGAAAGTTAATAATAAATCAAAAGGTAAGTACAGAAAGAACGAACTATGCGTGGAATATACACGACGTCCATAGGAAAAACACAAAAATGTATACACTGCTTTCAACTACCCTTACAAACACTATTTTTATTATGCGAGGATTCAGTCTTAAGCCTACAGACAAGTCCAGACATAAAACTGTTAGTTTTAAACCGAAAATACAATAACAGCAACTTTCACACGAGGCGAGTTCTGATTTTAATAATTACAACGTTTCGACGTATGATTTCCAACATACTTCTATAGAGACTAAACATAGCGCAGCTCACTCGTAAGGACCTGAGAATTATACACCCCAAGTTTGGTGACAGTCGGTCCAGCGGTTCGCCATTTACAATTGTCTCTCACTTTTTGTCAAATAATTATTTTTGTCTTCGTCTTAGCTTAGAAAACTCATTGTGGTTTGGACGTCCAGAGCGGATGTAACGATGATCCGTGTTAAGTTGTTACATATCCTTCCAGTGAGTATGTTATCACAAGGTTTTTCATGTTATCATATGCGACAATAGTATTAAAACTTTATATAATATTCTACATTTTGTATTTATATTTCCATTTCACTTACATTCTCATCTGATAAACCCAAAAATATCAAGTTATTTTTATAAGTGTATCCTCATATGTTCCGAAATACTGAATTGTGTTATTTATAGGGGTTTTTACTTATCTTTACAAAACAATAATTCGAAGTTTAAGCTAGGAAGCTCTGGCTAGCGTATAGGGTACTTTTGTTTGTAAGAAAAAGGACCAGTAGCTCCAGAACAAATATATATTATTTATTTATTTATAGAGACGCAATGTTTCGTGTCTTCATCAGGAACAGAGCTAAGAATGAAATACACTAAAATAAAGATAAAGGTTTTAAAGGGTTGGCTGAAAACCGAAACGTTGAGCCAATAAAAACACTTAAACCATTTCAGGATTTAAAAAATGAACCAATTACCCCTATTCTTAACACACAATTATATTAACACTCAGATATAGTCTAAAAACCACAACATTGTTATGCAACACTCAGTTTTCTACTATTTTTTAAAAAAAATTGAACGTGCTGATAACCTTCAAACTAACAATTTTTAAACATGTACGACGTTTCGACCGCTGGTGCATTATGTTACAGTGAACAGGTTTTTAACAGATATTTATAAAAGATTAGCACATAAATATAACCTTAATATAACGACTAAGTTCATTTTCACATCTGGAATGAAAATTAAACACATTAAGAATATTATATAAGGAACCTACCCCGGAGGAAACATTTACAAAATGCGATGTAACAATTTCCCAGTTTTTTATGTAGGTCAAACGTGACCTAATTTGAAAAACGGGTTAAAAGAACAATACCTTTTCAAGTCCAAAACCAACCACTTTCTCCGAACAGTGTCACCACACTAAAACACGAACCTAGCATTAACAGAAGAAAAATCGGAGAAGTCCTATTAATAAAACCAATCCAATATATGCCCAGTAGACATTCCAGTACACATTTCACACATTCACCTAATTTATTTTTCTGTTTAGCTATAAATAGAAGAATTACCTGATGATGGCCACACGAGTGGTCGAAACGTTCTAATAAAGTCAAACAAAAAAGGTAAAAAATAAACAACCCATTGAAAAGATGTACCTCTACACTTTTATTTAAAGTGTGTAGTCAATTTTTTCTCCTCATAACAACAAAAAATATTATCAAAACCTATGTACTAAACATGGTGTTCCATATGACATTCAAACCATAAAGATCTCAGTAGAAACAGCTTCGACAAATGACCTTTGAACCATAAAAAGCCTGTCAAAATAGTAAACAAGTTTGGGGACAGTGTCTTTATACAGGCAGAACAACTTGGGTATTTGATTAGAATTGTTGTCGTGACCTTATATAAATCAACAAGTTATTTTACCCCCCTCTTCAAAAATCATAAGACAATTACAACACAACAAAATATTGAACAAGTTTGGGGACAGTATCTTTATACAGGCAGAACAATCAAACAACTTGGGTATTTGATTAGAATTGTTGTCGTGACCTTATATAAATCAACAAGTTATTTTACCCCCCTCTTCAAAAATCATGACAATTACAACATAACAAAATAGTAAATATGTTGCTAATTTTAAAACACCGAGATTCTGTAAAACGTATAACATACACCATAACCATTAGTAGAGATTAGAATAGATAATATAATGAAACATTTCCACAATAAACGGGCAGCATATCAACTTCTATTTAGGCTCTACTTCTCTTACAAGGATACATTTTACCATTTCTACCCTACGTAGTTTATATAATACTACTACACGGACTGTTCTCGCTACATCCTTCCTGGTATCACACACGTGTAGCTTTGTTAAGCACAATGCGTTATCTGTGCTCTGCCCACTGCGAGTATCGAAATCCGATTTTTAGAGTTAGAAGTTCTCAGACTTACCGCTAAACCACCAGAGTTAAGCCTTCTAACCCCTAATAACATTCTATGTTTTAAAAAGACGTGTTTATGGAAGAGTTTTAATACATTCAGGTGTAAACACTAAATTCGTCAGATTTTTTTATCAAAACTTAACGAGACTAACATGTCACATTCTCGTTCAAAAAAAAGGTGAAACAAGTTTTAAAACATGTTTGTTGTTCTTGTCTTAGTACAAACTACGCAATGGGCTATCTGTCCACCACGGATGATTGAGATTCGGACTTAAACTTTGTCAGTCCGTAAACTTACAGATGATCAAACGGGGAAACCGTACCAACACAAACGTATATTGAAATTCCAGTTTTAGGTTTATGTATTAATATTTCCGTCTAATGTTCATTATTTGCTATATGCACAAATCTGTTCCTTTACGATATTCTGTAAGCTACTTTAGAAAAGTCTGATTAATCAAACAATTGTTTTGTGTTGTTATGAAGTATTTCATAAAAAAAAAATCTGTAAATATCACTGCCACCATTTCTAAGTGTTTGTGAAACTGTATATTGTCAATGTGATCTCAATAATAAAGATGAGCCAAGTTTTTGGATTTCTTGTTTTTTTTAGATTTGCTTTGTGGTTGTCTATCTTCCTTTCTCACATTTCCAACCGTTCTGCCATCTGGTGCTTAATACAAGCATTAAACTAGAACAGTATTTGATATAATTTAACGGTTTATAAGTAGGAAGAATTTAACGTTAGAGAATTTCTCATTCTTTAAACCAAAATTTTTAACTAAAACTTGTAAATTTTTAGAAAAAAAAAGGGGGGGGGGAAATCAAGAAGTTCTTGTTTAATTAACTTGGTGACTAATTATCACTTACACGGACAGCTAATAACTGATATCATGTGACAACTAATTTATGTCCAAGAAATCAATATGAAGAACACAATTATTAAAACCACGTCACTACAAAAAAAAATAATTTCATACATTACAAAAATATGGCCATTTTCACCCTATTGATTGATTGTTTTGGAATTTCGCGCAAAGCTACACGAGGGCTATCTGCACTAGCCGTTCCTAATTTAGCAGTGTAAGACTAGAGGGAAGGCAGCTAGTCATCACCACCCACCGCCAACTCTTGGGCTACTCTTTTACCAACGAATAGTGGGATTGACCGTCACATTATAACGCCCCCACGGCTGAAAGGGCGAGTATGTTTGGTGGGATGCGGATTCGAACCCGCAACCCTCAGATTGTGAGTCGAGCGCCTTATCCACCTGGCCATGCCTGGCTTTCACCCTATCTTGGACTATTTGATACAATTATATTTACACCCTTTCTACAGCCAACCAGAAGTGCCTGTTACAAAATAGTTAAGTCTAAATTAAAGCTTTTACCTAATTCTAACGTAGAATCACCAAGCCTTTATAAGGGTAACTTGAAGACTGAAGACAGCTATAATGATAATGTGAGCACAAAATCCCATGAGAAACACTGTTAATAGTATTACAGAGAAAAGCTACATTAATTAGAACCCATATCCAAGGAAATTACTCACACATTGAATATTCAGAATGTCTTAATACTTACACAAGGTAGTCTAACAGGCACTACACCTGGAGTTGAAGAACTGTGGGATGTTTAAGTTAGGGTAACGAGTTTGTGTAACTGCTGTTCATTTAGGTCTATTCAATTGTAGTTTAACTGTGGGGTGTTTAACTTAGGGTAATGAGTTTGTGTAACTGCTGTTCATTTAGGTCTATTCAATTAGAGTTTAACTGTGGGGTGTTTAAGTTAGGGTAACGAGTTTGTGTAACTGCTGTTAATTTAGGTCTATTCAATTGGAGTTTAACTGTGGGATGTTTAAGTTATGGTAACAAGTTTGTGTAACTGCTGTTCATTTAGGTTTATTCAGTTGTAGTTTTCAATGTGGAATTTAAAAAATAAATAAATAACCTTTTAATAGTATTTTGGGGAGAATTTACACTCTGGAATTGTACAATGCACAATTATTTCTTACAAAAACTTAACTTTCCTGTTAAATATATCCATAAGGCAACTTTAACACTAGAGAATTAACTTGAAACTCCATCCAAATTTCACAATGACAGGAGAAAAAACAAATATATATTTATATCAATTCTTGGTACATTGGTTAAGCAAAAAAAAATAGACATTTCTCAATTCTAAAGTGCTCTTTCTCAAGAATGTACATTTCCAGTGACCTGTCCTTGACCTTTATTAACATCACTGATGCAGACCCACTGTCTATCAGGTGTTTCTCTCCACAAGCTTACCTAGACCAGAAACAGTTAGGTTATTACTGTTGTTAGTTAACAAATTTTAAAAATTCACAATATAAATTTAAAGGTTTTTAATTAACAAACCATTAATTGAATGAAACGTACACACTGGGTAAAGCATTCTATTTCTAAGTTTCACTCATTATACTTTATCAAATTCATTTGTGTTCCATGAGTTGTCTTGTTACATTAATTGGTCAGGATGTCATCAACCATGTAAAATTTCAATAAAAGGGTCACTTCCACATATTATTGTAAGGCTAATGACATCCACACCAACTATTTTAACAAACAGGGGGGGGAAACAAAAGTTATAGTAAAACAAAAGGACTTAGAAAAATCACATTAAGGACAGAACTTAAAAATATCAGTGGTGGTGCGCAACTTTTGCATCAGTTATGTACCAATATCAATAGATTAAAACAAATAGATCGAGGACATTACTAACAGAACACACTGAGATATGAATAACTTGAAAATGTAAATTCCTTTGTAACTGACAAATTCTTTAGATATCTTTAAATCATATATTTTGTAGACTTACTCCCCACAGTGACAGAAACAACAATAATAATAAAAAAGGAAGATAGGCAATAAACCTAATTTGGACTATCAACTAAGTATTTAATTAGAAATCATTAAAACATACAAGGGTTGACAAATTCAGGCTGAAAAGTAAAATATAAGAATTATATTTAGAGGAAACAGTGAAAATATGATAAATTTATATGAGTTGTGAAACAAAAAAGAAATGAGGACTAATTTCTCGGAAATTTTTTCATGTTTAGTGAAAATGCTCAGACTAATTCCATTTGATAGAAGTGTTGTGATT
Source organism: Limulus polyphemus (assembly GCF_000517525.1). Classification (NCBI taxonomy): domain Eukaryota; kingdom Metazoa; phylum Arthropoda; class Merostomata; order Xiphosura; family Limulidae; genus Limulus; species Limulus polyphemus. The sequence goes on from NW_013666143.1 coordinate 469,627, forward strand.
ATCAAATTAAATTAGAAAATATAGAAAGATTTAGAAGAAGAAAAAAAATAATAGAGAAATTAATGCCCTGTGATTGTTTATTTGATTACCTTGTTATCACCTCCAGATACTGCAAGGATGTTTCCAGTTACAGACCAGCTGACATGCCAAACAACATCATCAAAAGTGTGAAGTACTTTATAATTCCATATGTCATTCGTCCCATCATTAGTCCAGATTATCACTCTTCGATCCTACAACATACACAATTTTACACCAAACCATATCACAAATGATAAGTATATACAGTAATGTTCTACCTGTTTAGCTTGTTGATAATTTTATGATACGATGTCAGATGTATTTGATGGACTTACTGCTGTTTTCTTCATGAATTTGAAATATATACACCTGGAAAAAAGTTAAGCACCCCCAAATATTTTTCAGGATTGCTTATTGAAAATAAGGTTTAATTTTCATGATGTTGAGGAATGTTCATAATTTCAAAACATAATTAAAAGGATGTGAGCGTTCAGGTGTGACATTTAAATCAGGCTCG
>NW_013666143.1:471103-490451 GCF_000517525.1 Limulus polyphemus
GGCTTTGGAGCCTCCTCCACAGACATTGCAACAGTTATTGACAATTCAATAACGTTTTTGAGCTTTCACTGACAATACTTATTAAAGATAATTTTAAGCGTGAAAACTGTCCATATTTTGATGTCATGATATGTAAATTAAAAATTGTTATTTTACGGTGATAATCTTGTTTTCTTGTGCCCAATAATGCATAATTTCATTTGATAAACACAGGGGGTGCTTAACTTTTTTCCAGGTGTATATATACTATTCATTTTGGGTTCCAGACACTAAGATAATTCTATACAAACTGTTTCACTCAAATACAAAACATTTAACCTGGGGCAACAATTTCAACACAAATGTGAAAAGTTACTCATAATGTACACAAATCGAATCTCCTAATTAGGAGAAATGAAGGAAATTTCTACAAGGATTTCAAAACAAAATTATGATATCTAAAGAAATGAAATAATTCATTAACACTTACTTTTAAATTTAAAGTAAATCAACCAGGACATTTTCAAGTTAGTCATCCTTTCCTTCATCATGGTTAATATACTCTTTGCACAGATTAAACCATTCAAAGTAGACTGTACTTTCACATTCAAGTATCAAATAACACAAACGCAAGAATTATCTCCTACTGACAAATTTAAATATAATACTAATTTTTATGGACCTTGCTTTAAAAGAAACAACTGCCACAAGAACTTAATCTGCCAGAATGCTCTATGAGCCAAAGCTTTCTTAGCAAAGAAGTTAGGAAAATTTTTGTTTCCACAAATTTTGTAAAGCTGTCATCCGGATAACAATAGCTTAATCTTTTTTTCTAGATAATAAATCAGAAATACATTTAATTACAAGCTTACAAATCCAAGGCTTTCCAATTTATTCAAGAAGAAAATCACTACACACCAACCCAAATTACAAGGATAAAACCACTGACATATGCTTAAACAACACAATGGAATAATTAAATAAAAGTATTGCTTTCTGTAACAACATTTTTATTAAAGCTTGCACTACAAACATAATTTGTACAACTGTAACAGTTCCTGAAACTATTGCTTTCTGCAAGTGAAGACTGTAAAAAAATCAGTGCTCACTAATTAGTGATCTTGTGTTTAGTTTTGATTATTGTAACAGTCTTAGTGAAACAAAATTATAAACTACAGTTACATGTCCTAACGTTTAAAAGATCTTTCATGTATTATGTAAAATATGTAGAAATTCAATTAGTTTACATTGAAACTTTATGTGGCAAATTTAAAAACAGTCAGGACATATTGCTAGAATTCTGTAAGTGTGCAATATGAAGAATTCACAACTAGAATATTCCAAAAGGAGAAGACATAACCAGAGCACCATCGGAAAACAGACCGTTCTTCAGGAATGAGTAAGAAGTGTGAACAGATCCTTAAAGATTTGTAATAGTTATAAAATCTAAAACACCATCTTTTATTAGTGAAACTATGTTACAACCTATGGAACATGACAGTTTGACAATTTATATATAAAACAAAACAAAGTAATTTTTATAAAGATATCATCCAAGTTTTGGAACATACACTTAAGTTTGTATACGCTATTTATGACACATGCTGGCTATACTGTAGTTGTCAAGGGTATCTAATGTACCCGAGAAGGTTACAAGGGTCACGGGAAGTGTGAAAGTGGGTCAATATCACTGTTGTAACGTCTGTAAAACATACGATTTAGCCAAAAATCTACAATATTTCTTAATAACAGCTGTTCTCAACAGCCACTTTTCTCAAGATAGATCAATTAGCTTTCTCACTAAAGACAACTTAATACTTTAATCTTGTTTTATATGAATTACAATTTGAAACATCTTATGAACTAAAAACCAATCTGAAAGTCAAACTCAAAATGAAACAGTTAAGTTTCAAAATATGAGTAATTAATACTAAGAATTTTTAAACATCTACCACTTTAGCTTCATAACTAAAGAAGTAGACATTCAAAGAAGCATTATGGACACAAACTTGTATGAATTAAGATGATTTTATATACAGATAAGACAAAAACACAAAACCCTATCTATACAGCAATATTAAAAGATGGGACCTTTCTTTATCAGGTTTGCCAATGATGAAGAAAAGTTCATTTTTAGAAAGTACTAGAATTAGTGTTTTGTATTAAATTGATTTTATAATGTATGTTTTCCTAACATGGTGAAAGAGTGAATATGAAACAGTTACATTTAAAATATGATACAAAGTAACAAAAATTCACAGATTTGCTATTTTGAAGGATTCGTTGAGTTAAATAGTAATTGTCGAAATTACTCGCTTAAGAGTCATAATTAGAGAATCGTAGGTGTTGTTAAGTAGATAGATATTTTTGTGAGAATTTCACAAGTTCAGTCTATGGTTTGTTTTCCTAACTTTGTCTGTAACCAAGATCCTATTCTTCAGTCAAGGTTATTTTATGGAGATAAGTTTATGTTCCAAGTTTGTTGTTTTTAAAAGTCTGGGCCTGGCATTATATTTGGACTGTGTATATTCTGCTTTATGATGGCTTAATAAATTTGTTTCATTAAATATTTTAGTGGTATCATTTAAATGTTCTAAGGAGCAGTAAAAGATTTGTTAAATACTCAGCAAAATTAATTCTTAAACCAAACAGCACATCTTAAAAGATCCAGCTCAAACTTCCTGTTATAAGTCATAAAGAAATAAAAGATAAATATATCCAAACACTCAGACTGTCATGTAAATGGTTAACAGCCACGTATAATTAAGACATTATGATAACTTCTGATACAGGCATTTACTTATTGCTATTGATAAGGAATAACTTACTGTCTAAACCAGCCTCAGACTAAACAATAGCATCTCTAACTAACATTAATCTTCTTTAGAAGACCTTCCAGTTTTAAACAATGATGAACTACAACAATAGAAGACCTCCCAGTTTTAAACAATGATGAACTACAACAATAGAAGACCTCCCAGTTTTAAACACTGATGAACTACAACAATAGAAGACCTCCCAGTTTTAAACACTGATGAACTACAACAATAGAAGACCTCCCAGTTTTAAACACTGATGAACTACAACAATAGAAGACCTCCCAGTTTTAAACAATGATGAACTACAACAACAGAAGACCTCCCAGTTTTAAACAATGATGAACTACAACAAAGCAAGGCATTTGTTCCATGATTTTCACAAAACACTAAACACAAATGCCATCAATGTTGCAATTAATCCCACTAATTACTTCTGGTGTTTCCTTTACATAGAAAGCTAATCATTTCACTGAATTTAGTTAGCATTTACATTGTGACAAGTATAAAAAAGTTATTCAGCACGTGGACCCAACCAGTAGTCAACAGTATATAGACAAGTAGGTAATTTTAAGTATCATGGCTAGTAATGGTAGTTTATAACAGGCTGTTTTGTAAGTTGCTTAAGCAAAATAATTAGAAATGGACTGGTTATTATAATATCCCAATACCACATTTTTAAGAAACCTAATTACCTGCGAACAACTGGCTATAATACTGCGAGGTAAGCCAATAGAGGGAGCCCAAGCTACGTCTCTCACCCAATCAGAGTGGGCTTCAAGTTTCTGTTCTTCCATCCATTGATCTTCCTCCCTGGCAAAAAAAAAAATAAACTATAATAATATACATCTAAAATGCAAAGAGAAATATGTCAAATTCTGTATAGAGATTCATTCCTTGATTGTACGTATGTACACTTTAAAATTACATCACAATTATGTTAAAAGACATTCTACAAAGCACGAGATCTCAAAGACATTCTGCTATGAGACCTTATAATTGTAATATACACCAAGAAATTCAGCTAGATAAACCATATATACATTAATACTACTCACAAATTAGCAGTTTAAGTATTAACAGAGTATTCCAGAAACAATCAGTGAAAAAATGGGAAAGTATAAGGTCCAATCTTTAATTACACTTAGAGCTGTCCTATTAGTGGAATTCGATAAATACTGGGTTTATTAATAACTTACATTCAAATAACTGATTATTCTAACAAAAGACTTGGATAGTTGAAAATAATAATTTGAGACAATAGTTTCAATTAATTAGTTATTTTTTATGAGTTGTGACAATAATTAATTGAGCTAAACAACCTTTAACCAACCAAAAATAAAGAAAGCATAATGGTAATCTTTAGATTACTTGGATAAACAGAATAATCAGATACACTAATCTTGATTAATCTGTTATTTGAAATGACATTTGTGATTGATGTTCGTAGGCAAATCTATTAGATTGATTACAGTAAGTACATGTTTATATTACTTTTAACTAATTCAAGTTAATTATAAAAAAAACAGTACACATCTTACATGCATCTCCAGATCTTAACCAAGTTGTCACAACCACCAGTGACAAACCGCTTCACAAGTTTAGGCTTCTGTCCAGGAGCTTGATCTACCAATGATCCCGGTTCTATTGCAGGAGCCCAGCTGACAGCATTACAGCCAATCTATATAAACCAAGCAGTTTAATTACTTACTACATCTAAACCTCTTACAGTGAACATGAATATTTACTATGTTGGCATCACATTGCCTGCATTAAAACTTGAAACATTTTTACCTGTGAAAGTTTCACTTACAAACAGATTGTAGCTAAATGCCATTGTGACTGATGTGGCCAAATGCTTATAGCTCAATAAAGACACTACAGGTACTTAGCATATTAAATAGCTGAATGATTCATTAAAAGATTAAAAAATCTATACTTCTCATTTTGAGGTAATTTTGTTCACAGCACAACACTGACCAGGTAACAAAGGTAGAGCAACAATGCACTTTCAACAACTCTAGAAAGGTTGATGAAAACCAGTAATAGATGGGAAGAGCAGAATTATCTACAAGTTTAAAATAATTACATTATTTACAAGTCAAAAATGTCAAACCAGAAACTTAAAGAAAAGCACAAGTATATATAATTTCATCATTACTATGGTGGATTTCATGACATAATTAGGATGGATTGTTATAGATTGCATAATATAATATCAGGAACAATTGTTGTATGCAAAACTAAGTACGGAAAATGACCAAAACATCTTACAAACAAATCAATGCTCTACAACACAACAGCAGAGACTTACTTTATTAATCTTGTACATTAAAATATAATTGTATGATAATTTCTGTGAGAAGGTTTTCTTAGTTTTATTTATATGGTTATACATATTAAAAATAAATAGTATACCAAATGTCGTACGACACTTACTGTGTGAGCATTATTGATTTTCTTGGTTTCCCAAGTTCCATCTCCTGAACTAGACAATACTGATACAGCACCATCTGAGCTCCCACAAGCCAACATTAAGCCTACTTCATGTGGTGCCCAAGAGAGGGAGTTAACTACAAGAGAACAGAAATAAAGTAGATTATAACTTCCCATCACTGGATGTAATTGAAGCTTCATTTTCAAAGTTGCCCAGAATTGGACTTCAATACCTTCAAGTTTACCCGACTCAGCTTTTTTAGAATTTTTCTTACCTGTACATGTAAGAGAGTTTGCTAAGCCTTATCATCCACTTACAGTACACATTACATTTCCTTTTACAACATACCATCTCTTGCACTATATCTTAGCAACAGTATTTCATATTTCAACTGGAATGTGGCTCTTTTAATTTCATATGTATGCAGCTCTCAATCAACTTTCAGTCATCACAGTGACTATCAAGACCATCTCATGGTTTTGTAATCAATCATTCATGAAATCAGCTGTTCATGTGGAATCCATCACATTGTTTCTAATTTATCACCATGCCAGTAGAGTCTACACATGAAGGACAAGTCAAGCGAGTTGCAAACAACTATCTAAACTATATATTTCACAAGAGAAACTTCAATACGTTCACACGCACACAAACTTACTTTTAAATATTCTTTCATAACACACTATAAGTGATGCAGCCCAAACAGAGATCTAATTCCTTTAAAAAATGGAATTTCAGATCCATGTGCATATCCTATAACCCTGGAAGGTTGGAATCAGACAGATATTATTGCAAAGTACATGAAAGACAATGGGAAGATACACAGTATTTAAAAAATCCGTCTTGTTAACAAGCAGCATATTTTGGGAAATAAGGTAAAAAAACATGCCACCAATCTCCAATTTTAACCCACTAAAACCAAGTTACTTTCCTCTGTCCAGCAAAAGCTAATGCAAGGAAGAATTTCTACAAGAAAAAATGAACACACAAGAAGCTTAAATGACAGAGCACAGGCAACCTTCAAATGTCAAGTTAACACTGTAGTTAGGTTTGGCAGACCTCAAACCTCCAAAGGACGACTACAAGTACAGACAAGTTGTGACAACAGGACTCTTCTGAACAAGCAGATCAAAAAGATAGAAACTCCCAAGCAAGGCAAACTTGAAGTCTGCAGATGGTGACAGCTATTAAAAGAATCTGTTACTGTCCTTCTCTGGTAGCTCTAGTTGGCTTTTCAAAACTGCTCTAACAAAACACAAAAGTATTTAAATAACCCAACATCCAAAGCTAGAAACAACCTATGCTTGGGTGTAACATTAGCTCAATAAAACCTTAATCTTCCTGCCATTTTTCACACTGTCTATAGGAAAAGCAGTACACAGTTGAGCTTCATATAATTAAAGTCCCAAAAGTCCCATTTTTAGCAGATTTTTTACTTAAACAAACAAAAAAAAACAAAGTAGTTAGCATAAAAAATTTTATTCTGTTCTTATTGACAATTTTTTTCCACTAAATATCCAGTTTGGAAATCAACTATATTGAGTATTTTTTAACATTTCTCCAGATAAAATTTTAAACATTTGAACAGGAAACTAAATTAAAATATAAATTTTTGAATAACGGTTATTTTACTGACAATAACTTTAAAAATTACTTCACCTAATAAGCAAATTTTATGTGTTCAATGCCCTTTTAATGTAAAATTTAAACATAACTTGTAAAATTAAAAAATATGAGATTTACTAGTTCATGTTCTCTGACAAGTACTTAAATAGATCAAAAACAAATTTGAATCTATTCACTATGATTCTCTGTTCAAATAAGCAGAACATCAACATGAAAGATAGATTAGAAAACAGCTTATACCTACCCGAAGAATCATGATTAACATGGTCATAGATTTTCTTCCATTCTCCTCCACAATCTTTCCAGAGGATGGCTTTCCTGTCATAAGAACAAGAAGCAAGGATATTGCCGAACATTGGGTGAGCCCAGGCTACTTGCCAGACAGGCCCTTCATGTCTGTGAGAAAGTTATTTTAATTAAATGAATTTTTTTAATGCAAAGTTTGGGGTCATTAAAAACTTGAAAACAAAAGCATGTATGAAAGAAACTAGTTCCAAAACATTTTAGTAAAAAGTTTAGTTCAAGAATTTTATTCTCAAACTTATATAATAAATAATCAAATATTCAACACCAAGTGTAAATAACAGTAATCAAATCTATGCTTTTGAGAAGAAGGAAAAAAATAAAATAAAATCTAAGTTAAAGTTTGTAGCAAAAAACAGACTTAAGGTTTACAATGACTTAACAGATACCCCCTGACTAATACTTACAATTGCATACCACGTTTACCTCTATGCAGAATGATTCATGAAAACAGACTTAAGGTTTACAATGACTTAACAGATACCCTCTGACTAATACTTACAATTGCATACCACGTTTACCTGTATGCAGAATGATTTAGGTAATAAGTGATACACATACAGCATATTTACAAAAATAATATCATAAAATAAAACTAACATTCATATTAACCCTATGCTCATAGGTCAGTCCAACGAACCAACACCTATACTTCTGAATTTACTATGAGTATCTTCACAAAGTATAACATGCTTTTAATAAACATGAAGTCTGTTGTACTTAAAACAATAATCACTTTTTAATAAGCTATTTTTACTACAGATTTGTCTGAATTTATAAAGCCTTTACTGAGTCAGTTTGAATAAAAGGCAATTTAAGCTAAGAATAAAAATACATATTTTACAGTTTCCATAACCTCTTAAGTTAATATACGTATTATATCAATAAAAACATTATTACTTTCTCTACCCTAACACTAACTGTAGCAAAACCATCTGTAGTAAAAGTTACAAAAATATGAAAAAAAACAACCTATTTTCTAGAAAGACTAGATTGTAATAGACAATTACAATGATTTATTTTAAAATATTTAGATCTCTTAACTTTCCATATCTAATTACCATAAACAACAAATCACCCAGTGGGAGTACAAAGAGTTTAGAGTAAACAATGTTTCAAGTTGCATCATGTAAAATCTAACTACACACATTCCTCATGCAGTCCTAAAGCAGTGATCATGAGGAAAAAAATAGTTTTCTTTTATAACATAACTACTTTTTTAATTTTATTTACTTTTGTTAAAAACATACAAGAATAAATACAAAATATACTTAAAGATAAAAATTTAGAGCTTAACTTAGCTTTAGGATGGCTTGCACTTTATGGTCTGCTTTCATATCCCTATTATATTTTTACCCTACAACAAAGTAATTCATATAGCTTTCATATATGAATTTTAGAAAACCCAAAACTCACTAGATTAGATTGTATGAAAAATACTGTAATGTATCTGGCTAACTAACCAACCTATAAATAGGTTAAAATTTATAACTTCTCTTATCAATGTCTCAGGTCCACACCAGTTGAGGTCCAACAGAAAATTGACTTAAGGCTCAAACAAAACTGACAGCCATAACATTCAGTGTTGGTCTTTTTATTAGTTACAAATGTGACCATTAGTAATGTCGTATAATTAGATATTTTTTTGAAAGACAGGATGTAATAGGAGGGGGCATGGCATGTGGATTAGATTTTCTTGTTTATATCTCAGCAAAGCAAAAAGGATTAAAAATTTATATTCTGGCTTATTAACATAATATTATGCATAGGGTTAATCTGTATGAATCTGTATGTGAACAAAATCACAAGTGCTCGTACTAATGATATGTTCAGAACCAGATTAAAAAACTTCCTGTATTATACAAATTCTCATGATAGCTACTGTCAATTTGGTTTTAATAGCAGTTTAATAACCAAATACACACTGTCTGAATAAGTAAAAAAGGATTCAGCCACATTATTTATTTAATTTGTCCCAAATGTACATGCAAAAGTTAACTTTAGGCATACATCTTAACAATACTTACAGATGACATACTTGTATTGGTAATGCAAAATAATTTTGTAGTTTAATGTAATGTTTAAACAGTTCTGATATTAACTTTATGCAAGTAAAAAAAAATTTTTCTAGGCCTACAAGCTTCACATTTTGTAGGGATGGGATACTTTATTCTTTTCAAATGAAGCAGTTTACACTAATAAATGTACTTACTCTCTCAGATCAGCTATTAATTTCTGAGTACCATTCTTAACTTCAAATATCTTCACTGATCGATCAGATGAACAAGTTGCCAACCGAGTCCCATAGTAGTCCATCTGAGCATCATGCTGGTCGATACAAAAAGAGTTCATCATAAAAGAAAAAAAAATTATACACACACTACACATTTTTAATATCATATCCAAAACAACAGTTATCACAATATAAATTAGAGGTCTTTCAAATTACATTATTATTACAGCATCATACCCAATTATGAAGTACTATTCTACTTCTATAAGGTAATAATTACATACACCATATTAAGCAAAATGAAAGTTACTTTACTTTCAGATCACAAATCATCTGTATTATCATGCAATGTAATATTAGCACAAGAAGAGTCATTGATAATTTCCTAAACCTAAGTAGCCTTAAACCATGCATACTAAATAGTATTGTTTCAAATAAAGTGACTGCAAAAAGCCCTTTGGAAAGCTGGTGTGATGGCAAGTAATGTATACTATATATATACACACACACACAGGGTGGAAAGAGAAAAAACAAACAAACCCTAATTTATCTTTAAACACTCATTTCTTTGGCATGTCATTATCAACTTTTCTACCAAATACACATCAATACAACATGATTAAGAATACAACATTATGTCATAGTCTGAGCTTAACTGTACACAAGTGACTGCAAGTTTCTTATAATTTATGTAAGAATAAATCATTTACATGTAGGTTGAACATTAACTGTTGGAATTTTAGGTATTCAGCATCAACTTAATAAACTAGTAATTAAGATGGCAATGACCATATTGTATCAATAATATCCAAACTTTGTTTTTGTTCCCAGCAAGAATAACGTTTGGGGAGGAAATTAACAAAATGTAAGGACAACAGAAGACCTCTCGATCTATCTAGGCCATCCCATCCATTAAACTAAACTTTAAAATGAAAATAAAACATGCAAAGCCAGCCCTTATCAAGTATTTACCACACCTTCCCTTAAACTACAGTTAATTTACTGCATCAACCACATATGAACGGAACCCATTCCAAAAGTCAACCAACTTGTTAGAAGAATAAGATGACTCCTACCCTGAAAACATTTACACATGTCCCATAGTTCTACCAAACTAACCTTAAGTTTGAAATATAAAAGTTGATGCATCGACACGATCAATTCCATTAACAATGTTAAACACCTCAGTCAGATTTTCTCTAACTTTTTTTATTAAACAGAAAACAATTTCAGAGATTATAACTTGCTTTTATATGACAAACTTTGCATCTCAGATAACACTGTAGTAGTTCTCTTCCTAACCATTTCCCACAATTCAATGTTCTTCTTCAAGACTGAACATAATACTCTAAATGTAGCCTAACCAGTGACCTATATAAAGGAAATATAACCTCTTTATACTTGTAGTCAATATTTCTGTAATTAAAACCTAAAATCCTATTTGCCCTCCTTCCAGCAACAGCACATTGTTTGGAATGCTTTGAAGACAAATCAACTTGAACACAAAGATTGTTTTCTTCTATAACACTGTTAAAGTTATTCCCATCAAAATTACACTTACTTAAATAAAGATAACCCACATGCATTACTTTTCATTTAATATAATTCAATGTTGTTTGCCATGTATTCACCTAACTCTCCAAATGATCTAAATCCTCACAGCTAGCAAAAACCAAGACCTTGATAACAGCAAATTTAAGGGATTTATTGACCATTCCTTCATCTACACCATTGTTTCAAATCAAAAAGAGCAATAGTACTAACAATGAGCCCCGAGGTACTCCACTTGTGACAATAACCCAGCTTGACTGAACTCCATTTATAACAACTGTGCTTTCTTCCATCCAGCCACTTTCCAACCTAATGAGCCAATTTATCCCTACACCTATAGTTTTCTTAAAAAGCATTCTTCAAAAACTTTGCTAAATGATTTTGCAAAGCATCTTTTATTAAACTTTCAAAAGCTTCTCTCCAAATTATGTGAATGTTAGGCCTTAGTTGGATAGGCAAAAGGATGTGAAGGGTTATACTTAAGTTTGTTTCAAAATTTACATAGAACGAATAGTTTATTTTCTGGATGATGAATGAAATTCAATAGCCAAGTGGCCTTTCTTATATATATCCCTTACAGTTCAAGATTTAAATTATTCATATTTTCTTTCAATTCATATTTATAACATGTTAAGTAAAAACAACAACAACAACTACTTATCTAGAGAAAGCTGTTTAATCCAAATACACAACTTACAATCATATCCTCATGTGCAGTATCAACTGTTTGCTGGAGTGAGACCTAAGAAAATATGAAATACATCAGTTGTCGTAAACATAGATATAAACACAAAACACTTTGGCTTGAAGTTACTTTCATTGAAACTGAATTACCACATGTACCAACAGAGGATGTAGCAGCAACAGATATACATTAAACTATGTAATCAAAACAATATACACGAGAAACTAACAAAACTACAGTCAGGTTTTCATAAACATTTTAATTTTTAGAATCAGACCTAAAAAATGAAATATAATGTTTCCCAAATGCCCAATGTACATGAACATTTTTTTCAGCATTTTGACATTTTATACAAACATAGAATGCCCAAAACAAGGAGTATGAGAAAGTTCATACTTCAATTCCAATATAGACAAAACTGACAAGTATAACTTATCTTGATAAGTTTGTAAGAAATATCTTAAATGTTAAATCATGTAATTGCTAATACTTTAATAACAATAAATTTTAAATTTAACAATGGAAAATGTCTGGATTAACAATGTTGACTTTCCAATATAATATTTGTTTAATCTTGTATTATGTATGACAAAATGGTATCATTCTACTTACAAATAAAGCACTTAAGATGTGCGGTCAGTAGTTGCATATCTTAGTAAAAATATATTAAATCTATGTCTGTTACTCTTAAAAGCATAAATCTAATATTTGCCTAGTACTAAGGGTGGCCAGAAAATCATAGGAACAAAACCCTAATATTCACTTCTGAACAAATTAGGCAAAAATTGTAATGAACCAGGAGTTGTATGCTTGAGCTTTAAGTTTTAGTAGCTCAGTAGGTGAAACATTCATTGGAAGACATTAACTTGTGTAGAAGGCCTAGTCTTGGTAGATTGCCTTTCATTTATTTCAGATTATCATTAATCCAGTTTTCATGATAAACCAAGAAATTCAGCATCAAGAGTAGAAACTTACTCTAGACTGAATTATCTCCATGCTTGTTTGAACACAACTACACAATCTGCCAACAATGTGGGAACAGTGGACATACAGTCTCACTTAGCTACTGAAAATCTGAACAGAAAATTAAGAAATTTGTCAGATCAAGAAACATTCTTTTAAATATGGAAGATACATCCTGGCCATGTAGTTGTTAGATGACATGAATAATACATAAAAAAAAATCATTTATTAATCACTATACTATTACAGCTGTGTGCAAGTTTTACTTTTAGTTGAAAATCAAGTGGTGTAGTTAATTCTGTTGTCCCCATTTTAAGATGTGTTGCATATCAGTTTCACTATTTACTAACTTTGGTATTAGTGTAACCACAGAACTATAAATTAATTTCTGAAAAAATCGCTGAAATTCATCTTCAGCTTTGGGTTTCAGGTATAAACTGGATTATTCGCCGCATTCTAACATGTTTAAACTTAACACTTTAACCTTTACCCTCTTAGTTTAGGCCTAACCTACTGGTACTGTAGCAGTCCAGATACTAAATTATAAATAAGAATGTAGCATTAAGTCAGTAGTAGTTGTGAGAACGTCTTTTGCTAGCGAAGCATGATTAAAACAACAGTATTAAGCTTACTGCATCAAATATAAACCTTAACATCCTACTTGGTAGGATTGCGAGTTTGTATAGCAGTATACACAGTTCTCAGCTATAATACTACTACTCAGTAATACTATTAGTAGTAGCAAGATCTTCCAATAATATTCTCATTAGTAATATTACTATTTAGCTGCAATAAATCAAAACTAATGATTATATACACTTACCATGGTTTTCGCTTCGTTTCAAAACAGCTGTACTCAATTTTATAGGTTTTTTAAAGGTTCTGTCCACACTTTCATGTTAAGAAACTATTATTAAGTAATAACAAAGTTAATTCCTTGGTTAGTGCCTAACGTGGCGTATAACACGTCAGCAGCGTTGCAATTCAAGTAAAATATGTAACAGAAAATACCAAACACGTTCCAAGATGAGACCAAAAGGTTTAAGTTTCTAATACTAATATAAATATGACAATTTGAATAAATCGATACAAAACACTTTTAGATAAAATTACGAAAAATTAAGTATAATCATTATATTCAGACTTAACCATTTAAAATTTAAAGAAAAGCGATTAATATTAAATACGAATCACATAAACAATGATCTCAAAAACTTTTCCTTAAAATGTCACAAAATATAACAAGAGAAAAAAGTCGAAGGCTAATGAAATCAGAAAATAAAAGCTACAGATAAGGTTCTACGAGTAAAAGTCATTAAACCATTAAAATGAGTCTGGAATAATTCAATACACTGACACAGCTCATACAAGACATGAAAAGTAATCTGGTTTCTTCTTTACAAGCTTGGAACAACATACGAGGGCTAATTTGGTTCTTTATGGCTGTCCATGCAGATACGCTCTTGAGAGAAGCTAAAATTGAAGACTACCCTTTACTTTTTCGGTATTACACTGATTCCACTCTTTAGTGCTGACCTCCGCTACTGCCAACGGCAACATATTTCATAAGCCAATTACTTTTAGAAAAATAAAACTTGCATGAAGCCTAGCTTGTCGATTTCAAGTCTTAAATTTGTCTTCCCCCGTCATATTATCGTCAAAATAACAAATAAATCGGAGATCCTTTTCTACCGATCATCCTACATAATTTTGTGGACTTCAATAAGTTCGTCTCTTATTTTCTCTTGAGAAAATAAAGTCGAGAGATATTAACCTATTCCTACATAACCTTTTCATCCCCGGCATCATCCTAGTAGTCCACTTATGAACCCTTTCCAATAAGGGAATATCTTTGAGATAAGGAGACCAAAATTATACACAGTATTTCAAGTTAGAGCTAACTAGCATTTTGTACAAAGAACTAATTACCCCTTCTTTTGTTTTTTTGCCTTAATCAATATGTCTACAAATATACACCCTCAAATTATATTAGATTTACAACTAGCTGCGGAGCACTTCTACAATGATTTGACTCACTTACCCACCCCTATGCAAAGATCATTTTCTCCAGTCACACAACCGAGTAAATTCTGACTTATAAAAATAATGTTATCCAAATTACGAAACCATTTACTATAGTTAAAGATCATATGCCAAACATTTTTTTTTCAATAAATCATTTGATTATAGTCATTCTGAAATGCCTCAACATTCTTAATACATTTAAAAATACCTAAGAATTTAATATCGTCCGCAAGTTTTCCTAATTAACTTCTCTCTCAATACCACTGATATAAACAAGAAAAAAGTAGAGGCCCAAGCACCAGTAACAAAGGTTCGTTGGCCATACAAGTTCTCTTCAAATAAATTACAATCATAAAGAAGGAAAAGCACACGTTAAATCTCCAAAATAGTTTGATTTTAATAGTTTAAATATGGACAAATCTTTGTAAATTAAGTCGTTTCAGTATGAATAAAATCACATGTAATTTTCCAAAACATATTTTAGTATTGATACAATTTAAATCAGATGTAGGCACAAAAGGTTTCAAAAAATAATTTATAAGTTATTTGAAGTTAAAGCCTGGATAGCTGAACAGTATTTGGAAACGCTAATGAATTATGATGCATGTCTCGCCCCCCCCCCCGTCCCCATGGTTTAAACGCCGAAAACTAGCTAAGCATTAGAAACCATTAAGATGAATATTGAAAAGAAAAAAAAACAAATGTAGTTCACGTGATATAGTTTTAATCATGAATATCACTGTTGTATTTTTAGTAGTCTTACTTAGAGTATTTAAAGTTGAGTTGAATAAGACTATAACGGTCCATAAAGTAATATGATTTCTCACCCCCGCCCCCCAAAAAAATCCTTTCCACGAACTTGTATTTTAGTTTTTCAACTTTATTTTTTAACTGATAATTTTGGAATGTTTGAAAATTCAAATAATGTTAACGCCAGATTGGTTTTAGATACTTGGCTAGGTTCATGATATTATGGTACATAGACCATCAGAGGTTTGAAAAGCAGATACGCGGCTTTTGCGTTAGTATTAGTTTCTTTCGGTCTCCATTAAATGTTTCAATCAACTTAAGTTAGACAATGAAAAGTAACATTAATCAATTTAATTGGCTAAAAGTTTAGTTTGTAATTGAATTAAATGCCTCCTCAGTTTAAGGACAGAGGATTTTAGTAACAGATAAAAATCCCTAGTCCGTAAAGAGAAGACTGTTTTAATAAATCACTTAATACCAACTGAAAACTGGTTAAAAAGAATTTACACCAATCAACATAATAAAGCTATTCATAATACTAAAAGTGGTTTAATGAAATGACTTTACTCACTTGATTTACGTACACTTTCATTTAATACCAATTGGGAATATCACATATATCGTTATGTTATTTTACAGAAATTTAATTTTTTATTGCAACAGGTAACGCCAAATTATTACAAAAAATTTTTCATTTTTGTCCATTATTCACTGATAGTTTCTCTTTCACATTTTTATAGCAAAATTAAATAACTTCTACAAATTTTATTTACTCGGACGCGGCTAATTAATCAATATTCCGGAGACTTATTATTAATTATTTCGAAGTTTTGCTTCAATCATCGCTACACAAATATAACTAGTAATAATCAAATTTAACGACTATTATAACTTGAGCCGCAAAATTTGATGCAAGTTTTGTTGAAAATCCTAGTATTGCGAAAGGCCTGGTTAGCTCTTGATATGGCGAATATAGTGTAGTTGACATATCACATTCTTCTTTCCTTTCACTTACAGCTTCATAGAAATGTTAATTGAAAAATTGTGTCATTAAGGCAAGATGTCACAAAAATAATGATTTATGTCAAGTGAAAAAGTAGTTTGTAGAACAATTTCTACATCACAGGGGTAGTACATTTATTAATTCTATTGTAGAACACAAGGTGACGCTGATTGGTTAGCCAATCAGAGCCATAGTTACTTTCAGACGTACTAATTGCTCGTGTTCTAAAGATAAACTATATCAGGAAAGATTCGTACAAAGGAATTTGGGGGCATACCATCTGCTGATGGCGCCCCCATAACTCGCAAATAAAAAAATAAAAAATAAAAATTCGTGCAAATGATCTGATTGCCGGTATTTTGGACAGTCACCTGATTCACTCCTCAGGCCATTCCCATTTGTTTTGTTAAGATTTGAGGCAAGAAATGCGAAATATAGTTTCAAACCAATACGAGTTGCCTTCCGCCCACTCACCAACGACACCGAGGACTCCACGCCTTTACCACCTGCCTGGAACCGGTCCCATAATAAAACCTTGGCGAACATCAGGAGACTCCGAAATTCATTCAGGAACTAACCAGTCCCCATCACTGGACTTCACTTTGCCTTCCTCACTTACTTTTTCTCACGTATATTGCACATATTCTAATGTTTAAGCCTGTTTTATTTTGTAAATTAACTACAGCGAGATTGTCCATGTAGGAATTAATGACGTTTTAATGTTGTTGTTGTTCTTGGCAGTTATTTTGATTCAAAAATAATTATATCCTAAGAAATAATTATTAATCAAGGGTGCTCGAAGATTAAACAATCCTCCTTCATCCCGCGCGTGGTCTAGGAATATGGGCTTAACTTGAGAAAACAGGAAATTAATGCAGACAAGGTGTGTAAGTTTAAAAAGGTAAACGTGAGAGTAACGGTCCAAAATAAAAATAAATAAATAAAAAGTGAAGAGCAAACTAAACTAAACGGCCGATGTCGGACAGATGGTCCATCAGGGCGGCGGGGATCTAAAAATCCTATGCCGAGAATTTAATGTGGGGGAAACGGGAGTACCCCGAGAAAACCCACTTTCACTGGTAACGACCAATTCGTTACCAGTGCCCGGTTAGTAATGTAATGGACTGAAGTTATTTCTAGTAGTTCTGTATATTTAAATGAGATGTCTCAGGAACAATCTGACCTGAGTTTCCACACATCAAGCCGGTCAACAATAGCAGCTCACGTGAGAAATTCGATTAATATTCTATTGCAAATTTGAAAGGTATTCGATGATACCAACAGATGTCCAAAAACAGGACAACAGTTTTCCAAAAACTAATTAAAACTATATATCAACAGCTATCCATAAAACGAGTACAGACGATAAACGTTGTCCACAAATTCTAGACAAACAATTTATATATATATCAACAATTCTTCGCAAATAAACAGTAGACATTAAAAGTTCTTCACAAACAAACTAAATATCAATCGTTGTTCATGAAACTACTATAAATATCAAAAGTCTTCCTTATACAAACTACCTGTCATCGGTTGTCCAAAAACAAACTTAATATAAACTTTTTGTCAAGAAACAAACTAGCTGTCATTTGTTGTTCACAAACAAACTTAATATAAACTTTTGTCAAGAAACAAACTACCTGTCAACAGTTGTCCACAAACAAACTTAATATAAACTTTTGTC
Source organism: Limulus polyphemus (assembly GCF_000517525.1). Lineage (NCBI taxonomy): Eukaryota > Metazoa > Arthropoda > Merostomata > Xiphosura > Limulidae > Limulus > Limulus polyphemus. The sequence goes on from NW_013666143.1 coordinate 489,162, forward strand.
GAGAAACAAACTAGCTGTCATCGGTTGTCCACAAACAAACTTAATATAAACTTTTGTCAAGAAACAAACTAGCTGTCATCAGTTGTCCACAAACAAACTTAATATAAACTTTTGTCAAGAAACAAACTAGCTGTCATTTGTTGTTCACAAACAAACTTAATATAAACTTTTGTCAAGAAACAAACTAGCTTTCATCAGTTGTCCATATCAAGCTATAGATATTAACAATTGTCCTCAAATAAACTAGATATCAACATATTTGATGAGAGTTTCTGTTATTTCATTTGCCATGTTTTAATATAATGGGCAGGTGGAGATCGCCGAGTATATAATCAACCTTACCGTAAACGCTTTACATAATCCACTTATTCCGTTCGGAGGAATGGAATACATTCCAGGGTTTGGACCACGCCATAACGTATTTCCATTAGACAGAAATATTACGTTCTTCATGAACGTATCCTCAGGTAAGATATGACATGTTAAACATTGTTGTTCCTCAGGTAAGATATGACATGTTAAACATTGTTGTTCCTCAGGTAAGATATGACATGTTAAACATTGTTGTTCTCAGGTAAGATATGACATGTTAAACATTGTTGTTCTCAGGTATTATAAGTTATACTAAACATTGTTGTTCTCAGGTAAAATATACCTTACTAAACATTGTTGCATTGTTGTTCTCAGGTAAAATATACCATACTAAACATTGTTGTTCTCAGGTAAAATATACCATACTAAACATTGTTGTTCTCAGGTAAAATATACCATACTAAACATTGTTGTTCTCAGGTAAGATATGACATGTTAAACATTGTTGTTCTCAGGTAAAATATACCATACTAAACATTGTTGTTCTCAGGTAAGATATGACATGTTAAACATTGTTGTTCCTCAGGTAAGATATGACATGTTAAACATTGTTGTTCCTCAGCTAAGATAAGTCATACTAAATGTTGTTGTTCTCAGGTAATATACCATACTAAACATTGTTGTTCTCAGGTAATGTACCATACTAAACATTGTTGTTCTCAGGTAAAATATACCTTACTAAACATTGTTGTTCTCAGGTAATATACCATACTAAACATTGTTGTTCTCAGGTAATATACCATACTAAACATTGTTGTTCTCAGGTAATATATCATACTAAACATTGCTGTTCTCAGATAATATACCATACTAAACATTGTTGTTCTCAGGTAATATACCATACTAAACATTGTTGTTCTCAGGTAAAATATACCTTACTAAACATTGTTGTTCTCAGGTAATATACCATACTAAACA
>NW_013666143.1:491427-492881 GCF_000517525.1 Limulus polyphemus
GTCCTGATGGACCATCTGTCCGACATCAGCCGTTTAGTTTAGTCTACTTTGCTCTTCACTTTTTTTTTTTTTACCTTCTTATATTTACATACCTTGTCTGCATTAATTTCCTGTTTCCTCAATTTAAGCCCATATTTCGAGACCACGCGCGGTGTGAAGGAGGATTGTTTAATCTTCGAACACCCTTGATTAGTAAATATTTCTTAGGAGATAATTATTTTTAAATTAGAATAACTGCCAAGAACAACAACAGTTAAGATAATAAATTCGTAATGCCTTTTTAACCAATCATCATGGATTCAAGAAAATTAACATTTAAATTGTATGGCATAGTAGAACTTTTTTCAAAGATAATTTGTAGGTTTTAAAATAAAAAGGCGCTTATTTACACATTAAGATACTCCTTAAATAAGAAGATCGTGTTTTCTAAAACCAAGTCGATTTAATTATAAGACAACCTCTGAGAGTACGAGTTAGATGTATTTTTGTAATCACTTAGTTTTGATCATATAACAGTCATTTTCACCTCCATTAGTAGTAATTGTTTATTTTACGTTTCCCAAAAAAACAAACAAGTAAAACTATTTTTGCTCTAACAAGAAAAACAATTCATATGCTAAATACCTGTCTTCAACTAGTAATAGTTTACTATTACATGACACATTAAAACTTAACGAGTTTCTTTCAATATAAATTATAATCATAAACTATTTTACCCTTTGGGTATATTTAGTCAATCGGTGCTTTTATCTTAAGAATGAACAAGATATGTTTAAACTCACTTAGGGTGCGTTGTTTTCTTAACATCCCAAGACGTAAAATTTAAATATGAGAGTAGGTAGCCCTCGCGGACTATCTCAAAGGTCAAATAAACAAAGATAGTAAACTCGAAGTAATTCGGATTATTCCAACTGATCTATGAGTAAATAATTGAGTTAAGAAAATCGGAGATAACATATCAGGCTTAAGATAAAGTACCCAATAAATATTATGTTTATATCAAAAGTTTACGTCTTTCGTATTCTTAAGTCCAAGCATGCTGAAACAACAAATTCCCCGCCGTCATTTCGAGCTTGCTAAATAAGAACTGAGAGACTGTAATACAAAATCTTAAATATCACGCTAATCTAGCCCTTAGCGACGTTACACTGTTTTTAGATTTACTTCAATTTGAAAAACAAGAATATACACAATTCAGTAAGAGATAATAGTGAAAGCATAATAAATTAATTTTAGTTAAAATAATAATATGATAGGCGTCTAGCAAAACGTACATGTTAACTTTGAATCTTCAACACAAAAATAGATATGTCACGATTGATTTTTTGGTTGATTGACAAAATGAATTTAAAATGAAATATTGTCCTCGAAAATCGGTGTCATCTGGTCACCATAAACTACCTAGCTTAATGGATGGATCAAGTATAAGTAAATCCCTTAGTACTCCCCCCCTC
>NW_013666143.1:493245-496758 GCF_000517525.1 Limulus polyphemus
GCTAATCATCACCACTCCCCGCCAACTCTTGGGCTAATCTTTTACCAACGAATAGTGAGATTGACCGTCACATTATAACACCCCCACCTCTGAAAGAGCGAGCATGTTTGGTGTGACGGCCTTTTGGAGGACTCCATCATAGTTAACAACAGTGGTTAAGAGCCCAATGTTATTTTACTCCAAAGGCTCAGTGACAACCAAAATTAGTCTAGACTACCTGAATACAAAGTGAGCTCAGACAATGTTTTTTATATGTTCGGTGAAGGAAATTTTAAAATTTCAAACAAAATGTAATAATTCGTCTAATCTCTATGATTATTATTATTTACTCCTAAGGCCGCTTACGATTACTGGGCACCGTAGATGCTTCATTGGTGATTCTTTGGCAGAATTACCTGGTGGCGCCCATTTCCTTTCCAGGTAGCTGTACCTAATTTAGCTGTGAAATACTAGAGGAAAGGCAGGTAGTCAACTCTTGGGCTACTCTTTTATCAACGAATAGTGGAACTGACTGTCTCACTTTAACACAACGAATATTGGGATTGACCGTCATATTTCAATTCCCCCCCACAGCTGAAAGTGCTTGAATGTTCGGCGACGGGGATTCGAAACCTCGATCTGCAGATTGCGAGTCGAGCACCCTAATCACCAAACCATGCCAGCCCTAATTCATCACAGTACTGAAACACAATTAAAAAAAGGAAAATTTAAAAATATAATAAAGATGCTTATTGTGAGAAAATATTCTATCTAATTTCACCATTGTTCGGAAACACTCGTGAGCAAAAAAAAAAACAAAAAAAAAACACACACACAAAAAACAACATATCAGCAAAGTAAATAAGATAAGCGTGACCTTGACACTAATTTGTAGTAGGTAAGGGTTACCAGATCTATCCTCACATTTGTCAAAATGTTCTTGCATGTTTCTAATAGATGTTACTAGATCCTATCAGGGGCACAAGAGAGGCAAACAGGAGTCTGGACTCCCCAGACACTCTGTATACAGATTCGGCCATTTTGGTAAGTGTAATGCTGTTTTATATGCATATGACGTATATCCATGTGTTGATATAGGTTGTATATATGTGTAACCCTTCTCAGGACTTCCTTGAAGACAGCAGTAGACTGAATACTAGGAACTGTCGCCACCACGCGTAACCCTTCTCAGGACTCCATTGTTCCTTTGTCTTTTATTTTAATATTAGAAAATCGTGAATAACTACTCATAAAAAGGCGCATTAACAAAAAGAACATACTGGTGTTTAAAAACTTTCCTCGTGACAAAGAAAAATAATAAAAATTGAGACTTAAATGCTTAGAACATTTTATTGAATCAGCTGAAATAATAAAGAACATTTCATACATACAACATAAACTGTACAATATAAAAGTACGCGCAACCAATGTTGGCAAAGGTTTCATAAGACAAACACAATGGGTTTTTATTAACCCATATATATTGTAAATGTTTGATACAATAATAATTTTATGTGTGCAGACTTCGCGATAATCTGAATTATTTTATTGTGACTATAATTTTGGATGTTACAAATTCACGGGAATATTTACACTTATCCAGTAGTAAAACATTTCTTAAATTAAAGGGCACATAGATCTTTATAGTGCTACACTTGAAGAATTATATGCTTCAGCTGCGTACAAAGGTAAAACACTGAGAGAACAAACAGTTTTTATATGGTTGGTACATCGTAGAAAGACAACTCACAACAATTGGATATTCAGAGTGTAAACATAATGTCACAGGTCAACCTTTTACTTACTACAAACACGGTGTTACAAGGGTCACAGGTCAACCTTTTATTTGCTATAACCTTGATGCCACAAGGGTCACAGATCAACCTTTTACTGACTATCGAAAGTTGTTTAGGGTTTATAAAAATACTTGTGAAAATTACATGACTTCGTTTGTTAAAGGTCGTGTAGAACTCACGTAATATAAATTATCAGGATCGAAAACTCATTATTTATAATTCACTTAAAGAACCTAAATTAATGACATTTATCAAACTCTCTGATATTTTCGATCTGCAGTTATAATAATAACACTATTAACCTATCATTAAATAACTTTCATTAGAATAATGAAGAAAAACACTTATGTCCGACATAGCCATGTACGGCTCATTCGATCTAAACATCTATTTATGCATGATTAAAATATGGTGAGAAAAAGTGTTCTTTTAATTTGTTAAATAGGTCTGCAGTGTATAAAAAATATGTTTTATGAAATATATTTTGGAAGATATAAATAAGTACATTACGTAGAAGTTCAACTGATAAACCAACAAAAATAATTTCATGGTTTATTTAGACTGCTACCTGGAAGTAAGAATATTTAACTATAGAATTAAAACATTTGCATGTGTATTAAGCAACAAAGATAGATTTGTTACCTGTACGTTATAATGTGCAATAGAGGGTTAAGTGACCCTAAATCTTGATAAAGAAATAACTGTTATAGATACAGATAATAATAATAATATCACATTAGTTTTCATAATAACTTAACCATTCTCATATATATACATGCATACCATTAAAACCGTTTATTAAAAAAAAATCAGGCAATAAAACAGTGTCTATGCCTTTCTGCAACTATTTGTATCTTACATGATATCACATTTGTGTCCATAATAACTTAATAATTCAAATTTATATACATGTACATTAATGAAAATTGTTTATTAAACAAAAACCCGGCAATAATCCAATTTTCGGGTGTTTCTGTATCATTTATATATTATTTGATAAGGTGAAAGACAGTCACATGAAACTTGTTATTTTATTTGAATTTTCTTTCCACTTTTCCTCAGTTTTTACCAATTTCAAAATAATGAGAAAAGTTTGAATTTGGATCCCATGCACGTCACATTGTTAGAAACAATTATATTTCACCATAAAGTTTAAAATAGAATATTTGAGGAAGACAACTGACAAGTAACTTTACATTACGTTATTATTACGCCCTATAGTTTTTCAACAAAACTTAAAACTTCCACTTCAGGTGAAATTAATCTAAACGGCTATACTAACAAATTATTGAAACCAATGTGCTTAAATGAAATAAATCACACGATAGCTTGTCTTTCAACACTGCTATCAGTAAACAAATGGTCGAGTAGCCACTTTCATTAAGTTGTGGCCTTGATCTATTAATCAAGAGAGTCTCTCGTCATCACTCTTTGAAAGAGATCTCGGTCCTAGAGCTTTGGGTTTCGGAGCTTGCGATTCGGGTTTGAATCCCTACAATAGCATTAAATATTTCCCACACTTTTTTCAATTTGTATAAAACCTTTAAAAAAATCATAGCTAAAGCATGAATATAAAGATCACTGTTTAGAAATTATATTTAAGACTTCTTTAAACAAAATCATTATTTTCTTTGCTGCAGCGGTCGGACTAGTCTGTCATGTTAGGGTTAGTATAACTAAAGCCCTTAAACTGCTCTTGATCTATAGAAGCTAAGATTTGAAAATCCACCGTGGTTAA
>NW_013666143.1:496816-519442 GCF_000517525.1 Limulus polyphemus
AGATTTGAAAATCCACCGTGGTTAACACTGCTTTCTCCATAGTAAAGTCGGTGTCGAAATTCCTGGCATCACTTGGTCCTGACTGTAAGACAACAAAAAGTATAAAATTAACAAATTTATAAAGTACAGGAAAGTTATAATTTCTGTTTGACACATGATATAGTTACACCTGCAACATCAATAATGACTGGAATGTATATATACAACAATTAGGTACACATGTAATATGAATAATACCCCACAGCGGCTCAGCAGTAATATCAAGGAGCTTATAACGATAAAATTCGGGGTTCGATTCTTATGGTGAGCACAGTACGGATGCTCATTGTGCAGCTTTATGTCTAACATCAAACAAATAAGACAATAATAATTTTCAACTGAATTTCCTAAGAATTTATATTTATTAAGACTAAAATAAATTACCATTATATATATATATATATAACTTACAGAATAATTTTTACTTAAACTCTAATAATATTTTTACTGCACATTTTTCAATGAAGTTCAATAGGAACTGGACTAACAATAAGAAACATAAAACAGTAAACTAATACAGTCACGTTAAATTACTTTTTATTATACTTCACTTGTTTTAAATTAAATATATTGAATTTTTTTGTTATTAAATTTTATACGAACCAGTATGGGTTTGAAAGGTGGTTCTACCATTTTACGTTCAATTTTCTGCCAATTAACCGGTTTGAAAAAAGGCTGGTACGTTATATCTCCAGCATCGCTCGTAGACGTGCCTAATCTTTTACTTGGATCCTTTTCAAGTAGCTATTGAACGAAAAAAATATATATATTATCACATCCAGTACATTGACAACTTGAAGTGTAGCAACAATCACTAGAAATGTTGTGACGATTTGTTTGCTGTGACGCAAAGCCACACAATGGGCTATCTGTACTCTGTCCACCGCAGGGAATCGAACCCCAAATTTTAGCGTTGTAAGTCCACGAATTTACCGCTGACCAGCCAGGAACAGGCTGTGACGATTTAGTAAGAGGTCGTTTTTCCCCAAGTTAATTTTTTTAAATATCAAATATTCTATTAGCCCAAATACTTGTAAAAATTTAAATGGGTTGAACGTAGCCCACTGATTAACGTACGGGTCCTCGGTTCGCGTTCCGTTACCGCCAAAAACAAAAATCGTACTCTGTACGATTTGGAACCGTGATAAGAATGACTACTAAATCAGACAAGAGTAGTCCAAGAGTTGGCGGTGGGTGCTCTTTACTAGCTGCTTTCCATCTGGACTGTCAGTCTAATATACAGACTGCTAGCGCAGATAGCTCTTGAGTAGCTTTGCAAGAATATCCGAAAACAAACACAAACTAAATGCTGATAATCTAAATTTATTATTGAAAAACGTTTTTGAACATTTTACTGTGGAATAGTTTCATTATCAAGTAAAGTATTGTATAGCTAAAGAATTCAACTGTATATTTTAATGTTCTGTAATATCTTTCCATAAATAGATAGTTCAGTTTCATTTGTTTGCTTTTACTGAATTTATGCAAAACTACTTAGAGCTACCTGCGTTATAGGCGTCCGTAATTTTGAGGAGATAGAGTACAGGGATTACAGTCAGTCAACATCACCTACCGCCAACTCTTGGGCTACTCTTTAATAACGAGTAGTGATATTGACCATTACATTATAGCGCCTTTACTGCTGAAAGGGCGACCATGTTCGGCGACAGGTTTCGATTCTGCGACCCGAAGATTGTGAGTTGAGCGCTCAAACCAACAGTCCATGTCAGGCCCAAAATATTTCAATATCCTTAAGTAAGATTATGTTTTACTGTGTCTTGATAGACAGGAGAACCAAAGAATACGCAAGTGATGGAGCAAAATTAACATTTTAGACAAATATCGCGCCGCCTTCAGTGGCTCAGCGGTAAGCTAGAGGGCTAAAACTGCTCAAATTTGGAGTTCGATTCCTGCGGTGGGAACAGCATAGAGAGCCTGTTGTATAGCTTTGTGCTTAATAATAAACAAAGAAACAGGGAAATCCTCTAACCAAAAAATTACACTGAGTTTTACAATCAACCGGTTATAACAATGGTAATGTATTAATCACGTGACCCATTTTATTCCATTAAGTGCTGATTTCTACTTGAATAAGTTATAATTAATATAAATCGGTATTTGGAATTAATTAACATGGGATCATTATTAAGAAGACGTTTTTTCTGATGAACAAGAAGGCTAAAATAGTCTACCAGTGCTATAATCTGTTTCGCTTCCTTGCTGAGGAACCTCGGGTAGTAGGCTTCTTCGTGACACACAGACCAAAATAGTTCTTCTTCATCTGTTCCGTTAAAAGGCGATTGTCCTATCAACATCTCATACAGCAGGACTCCAAAAGACCACCAGTCTACCGATTGGTTGTACTGCTGACCCTTGATGATCTGAAGGAATTGCAAGTGAAAGATGATGGATCTTTACTCAGACACCCAAAACAACAGACGAATGTTGAAAGAGATTTTTTTCTCAAATTTAGCAATGGTTTTCGATTTACTGGCTTGGCGAGGAATACGAGTTATGCAAGATATAGGCCTTATTTAAACAATAACACGTGTAAGAGAGAAACGTATTGCAAACAAATTATAAATATTTCAAATACAAACGTCTGTTATACTATACTAAAACTTCTAATTTATTTGCATTACCAATGGTTCAGTGGTTAGTCTGTAGGCTTACGATGTTAAATATTGGGTTTCGATACTCGTAGTGAGCGGAGCACAGATAGTCCGTTGCGTAGCTTTGTGCTTAACAACAGCCAACTATCCAACAATCTAGTTTACTTAATAATAAATGTACATTATTGGAGGTAATAGTGAAACACACAGATGGTACACATACAAAAGTCACAAATAATGAGTAAATGGTTTATTGTACAATGTCTTATTATAGAAAATACACATGAAAAGCTGTAAAATGTATTAATTTTGTATTTACTTGTTTTACACTACCATTTATCAATGTAATATTGTGAAAGTTTTTTCAAAACGTCCTTTATAACACTCCATAATTCAGTTAAATTGTTTGGTTGCGATTTGATTTTCTCAGTTTCTATATATGCCCATAAAGCCTTAATGTTAATATTTAATCGGTGCTTTGTGTAGACAAAGCCATGGTTGCGAGGACTTGATTGGCCTAATTATTTGACCTGGTATCGTTTCACTACATACTTGGGATCACAGTCCTTCTGGAAGATAAATCTATGCCCGACAGGTCTTGTCCCTGAAAGACTGATATCGTGTACAAGAATCTGCTCTAACTATCAGCAGCCATATTTGTTTTGTAGGTCTCTAAGACCATTGGCCGAGAATGCAGCCAACACTGGACCCTAGCATGATTTTCTGTAGATGCTGTACGTTGATTGTAATTCCATGTTCCTCTCTGCCATCCAATATAATATTATTGAATTTTACCAAACAGGTTATTTTAGATTGATTTGTAAAAAGCACTCTCATCAAGATTTACGTATCTCATAGTTTGAAATCTGATAACCAGTCCATCCTCTTGGTTGGGTTATATCTCCAAAGGAATGGTTTCTGAGCAGTTAAACAGCAACTGAAAATACTCCGTGCCAATGTGTTCTGGAGGTAACATTCACACCTGTTCCTTCAGCTAGATTATTGCTACTGAATTGTCACGTAACACATACAAAGCACGACAACATCCTGAGTTAATTCATACCAAGTTTGCAGAGATTGAGCTTTCTATTTTGACCATTTATATCACTAGTTTAATGTATCCTCTTAAGTATTTCCATACATTGCTGAAATACGAGATCAGTCGCATGGAATAAATTTTATAGGCATTAGGCCAATGTGGCGCTGTCTAATTGGTTGGATGACAGCTAGTCACAATGTAAACTATCAACACGAGACTGTATTCTGTTACAATTAATTTTCACATTCACTTGTTAGTTTACCTTTATTGTTAAAACAATAAAATTAAAAACTTTGTTTAGTTTGAAATTGTGGTTTGCTCACACAATCAAAGATTTTTCTATTATTTTTTACTTACATGTTCTTTTTTATCCATAAGCTATATTTTTAAAGTAATTTATGCTATTGTTTGTTTTAACACTCAGTGTAAAGAATTTACCAAAAAAAGATTGAATGAAATCATTAATTTTCTAAGTAAAACACAGCAGTAATTATATAGGATTAATAATATCAATAGTTTTATTTTACAGTAATTATATGGGATTAATAATATCAATATTTTTATTTTACAGTAATTATATAAGATTAATAATATCAATAGTTTTATTTTACAGTAATTATATGGGATTAATAATATCAATAGTTTTATTTTGCTAGTAATTATATGGGATTAATAATATCAATAGTTTTATTTTACAGCAATTATATAGGATTAATAACATCAGTAGTTTTATTTTACATTTTTGTGTGACTTATGTCACTAGAAACTCTGTAACCAACGAAGTCATGGACAAACAAATACTTTGATGGAAATATAATTCAGAAAAATGTGTTTAAAAATAGATGGATTCCGTCAGTGATTATTGAGTCAAAAAATATTATTTCGTTAAAGATATGACTGCATAAAAGTTTTCAATTTAATTAATTGTTCGCTATTTTTTTTATACAGCAGTGTTTTATTTTGAAGCGGGTTGTCAGGCCTTGAAAACAGCTAATAGCATAAAACTTCATTCTAACATTCGTTGACATGAGTTCACCAATGTGCTCCGTTCAAGTTTCTGACGGGTGTCCAGTTGGCAATGTAAAACGCGTTCTCTACACCCACATGAAGGTTGTATATTCATGAGATGAAAAAAATTGAAGCTGCTCCCTTAAAGACAATGCGTATTTTATCTATTGAAGAGTCTTCTTGAAGGTCCAACAATTAATGTTGCTGCAGTCGAGATCTTAAAGGTTAATTTTCTATAAAGCTATAAGCTAAGTTCCAATTAATTTTGTTGAGAAGAAGACATCAGTGAAATCTATGTTATTTATTGACGTCACAATTTTTTTATATTTTATGTACTTTGAGAAAGTTATTTGGCATCTTATACTGCACAATTAAATATTACAAAGATTAAGATATCAAAAACAGTAACCCCAAATTTGGACGAATTAAAATTAATTTTGTGGGCGACAGTTGTTAAGACTATAATTATTTGGGAATTAGTAAGTGAATTTATTAAGGGACTAGTATTTTGTAACACGAATTAAAATCTTATAGTAATTTAAATTGTTAAAACGTACCTTATTTGCATCTGCTAGTGGGTTAACCATTTTGTCAGTTGATGGAGGATTCGCCTGACGTGAAAAAGAGGTCTCAGGTTCGATCCCGAACTCGGGGAATGCAAAAACTGGAGTTGTCGCACTCATGAAAATGTTAGGGAAGGTTTGTGAGGCTTGCCTCTGGAGCAATGTAGTCTGGTGTACCGCAAAAAATAGAAGTCTAAACTGGAGTTATCATACTAAACTAATGGAAATGTTAGTGAAGGGTTGGGAGGCTTACCTCTGGAGCAATGTAGTCTGGAGTACCACAAAACGTTGAAGTCTTTATCTGGTCACCTACGCCAAGTTTACACATTCCAAAGTCAGAAATTTTCACATGTCCTTCGCGAGTTAAAAGAACGTTGTCCAGCTTAAGATCCCTAAAACCACATACAAAAGTAGGAGGTAAACTTCCACGACACATCGGATCTCGGCAGTAGCATAAACAAGAATTGGTAATGCATTGTATGTTATAAGACTGTTAAAACAGTGAGAATTAGTATTCAGAAAATTTCATACAACTTGGTGTGTGTTTTAAGTTTGTGTGGTAATACTGTTAAAACAGCTGAAAAATACTGCTGATAAATGTTGACTCAATGTGGTGTATGGTGAATTAAATGTAACATCCGTAAAGTCAGGAGTTTTTAAATATGGCGATGTAAAAGACCATATAACTCCTGTGATAAAACAAACCCCAAGCTTTTATATGTATTGAAGCTGGTCATTCAACTGTATATCAAACCGACACATAAGGAACAACCGTTAACGTGTACAGAAACTAATTTTTCTAACAAGTTTTTGCAATGGAAGTAGTGCAAAATCAATTCTGGCCACCTGGTAATAAGGGCACTAATTACTACTGTTGTATAGTTCAGATGCTACGTTCTGGCCACCTGGTGATAAGGGCACTAATTACTACTGTTGTATAGTTCAGATGCTACGTTCTGGCCACCTGGTAATAAGGGCAATAATTACTACTGTTGTATAGTTCAGATGCTACGTTCTGGCCACCTGGAGATAAGGGCACTAATAACTACTATTGTATAGTTCAGATGTCACGTTCTATCCACCTGGTGATAAGGACCATAATAATTACTGTTTCATAGTTCAAATGGGTATTCTAGGGTATCTCATAAGCTCCCGTTCAAAATGTGCGGAAAACATATAGCCCGAGGATAGTGAAATAGGGGGTGAGCTCCGAATTCTGACTCCCCCCAACATTTCTCTCTCCTAAGGGTGCATGCTAAGCTGAATCGAGATCAGTCAAAAACCACGGCGAGAAAGGTGGGGGGGGGGGGTAATGGTACCAGATCCGAACACCGACATCTAATGACACTCCTTTTGGGGGGCAAGGGATAAATAACAAGTCTGATAGAAAGCAATTAATAATACAAGTGTCGAAAGTGTATACACACACACGTCTCTTGAGCTTTATATACAAATATATTATTTGCGTTCATTTGATTTTGAAATTTGTTTCATGAGTGTTATATTAATGTTTATTTCACGTTCAACAAATAATGTTTTTCTGTGACAACATAATTCAGTAATAATAATGAACACAATAAAGTAAATTTTCAAGAAACAACACACATCACAAATTTACCAGCAATGATAAGAAGAACTAAGAAATATTTGATATTAAGTTGAAACCAAACATTTGTTGGATATTTTAGAAGATTTTATAACGATGTACAACATATTTAGAAAATTAATAAATCAACTGAGTGCATACAAATATTTACATATGAAGATACGTAGAGTAGAAGGCCTAATTCCGTACAACTTAGGCTTACGAAACTCTTCTTGTGAAGACTGTTTCCCAGTTTCATCCTAATTAACAGGTTGATTAAAGCTTTGATTATATTACTAGACTTTTGGACAAAGATAATTTAGCGCGAAACAGTTTGAAAGATCAACCAAGAACAAAGCAAACCTTTCGATAATCCAGTAATATGTTATACGATGGCTGATTGATAAACTAACATACTTATTTAATGGAAGACTAATACAGATAGATATATCTTATTCACACGTTTAGGCCTAACCGCCATTTTTACATGTAATTTACTTTTCTACAGCTTCTTTCAGCACCAATACTTTTTTGTTTTTGATGATTTATTCACCAACATGATCAGGAACGTTTTCTGTTTGGACAAACACTGGTTAGTTTATAATAAATGTTTGCTTGTTGTATTATATTTTAAAATTTATAGCAAAGCTATACAAGGTTATCTGAGCATGGCGATCTGTAATTTTCAACTGATAGGCTAGAGAAAAGGCAGTTTAACCGCCAACTCTTGTCCGACCGTCACTCTTATAACGCAACAACGGCCACAGAGTCAGAGAGTGTTTTTGCGGCAACGAGTCTCGAATATTAAATACTCAGTCCGGACATGCTAACTACTAAACCACGCCAGGTGTATTTTATAGTAGACTTTTTTGTTATGTTTTCATTTTCATTTCCGTTTTCAACATCAAAACTGTATTTTATAACCAAATATAAGTCAGTAAATAACTATATTATTTGCTTGAATAATTATGAATACCTTAAATTCTTAGGTAAGCCTTCTTATTATAGCATATCTACTTAACAAAATAAATTACTTAAATCAGAGACTTTTTTGTTCATTTGTTTTTAAACACGAAGCTCACAACGAGTTATCTGTGCTGTGCCTACCACTGGTATTGAAACCGTTTTTAACACTGAGCCTCTAGGAGGCACCAAAAACTTTCTCCTCGATAGCTCAGCGGTTAGCTTTAGAGGTGGTAAGCACAGCGCAGACAGCCCATTGTGCAGCTTTACACTTGAAAAGAAAACGAAAAACCACGGAGTTTTTCGTTTTTCTCTACGTTAATTTACTTATGTTCAGTTTTCTTTTCTAAATGGGAGAATATTCCACACGTTTGATATTACAAGTAGGTAATAAAAGCAGGACTAAAATAAATAGTTTCATGTACTTTACCATGAAGGAAACTGGACTATATTTTAAAACTGATAACCAGTACGTACCTGTAGATTATTCCCTTCCTATGCATGAACTTCAGAGCTATGACTATTTCTGCAGCATAGAATCTAGGTAAGCAAAAATGTAAATTTGATTATTGATTAAAAATAACAACGTGCAAGGTTTATTTCGATAAATAAAATTCTCCAAAGTAAATAGATTGGAGATAGAAGTACATAATATCTGAATTTTAATGATGACTCGTACATGACTGCTAAAATAAAATTTTCTTAAGGAGACAATATATTGACGAGGTTGAAGGTCCCTTCAATAAACAATACAGGGATCTATGTTATATGTGAGAATTTAGGGATCAAGAAACGGATTAGAATGACCAATATATGGATTTAGGAATTTCAAAATGAAAATGAGGACAAATGATAACATTACCCCACACGAAAATATTACTGTAATGCCATGCACATATATTTGATCTTAACAATGGTTGAGAAGATTGGAAAATCATAAGAACAATCAACACATTCGAACTTTGTTTTTAACCGTAGGGTGCTGAAGATAAGCTGTAAAAGCAGAACATTGAATAGAAAAGGTTTATCCAGAATTAATGGAGAAATTTATCTTGTGAAGAAAACTGACATATTTGATGTAAGTATGTAAGTGATCTTCATTATTATTCACTGATACTTACGAAGTTCCAATCTTTTAATTTGATATGACAACAAAGCTTAAGAAACCTGTATGATACTTGGGTCACTCCAGAAATAAACCATTTACGTGTGAATGAAACAGACTGATTTTATAATTTTGAGCTGACATGTTTTACGAGAGACATAAAAAGATAGATAACAGTATTCAAGCTTACCTGGCTCTTTCCTGATCGAATTTTCCAGATTGTTGGATGTGAAACATTAGATCTCCACCACTCAGATATTCCATAACGAAGAAAAGATGGCTCTAGTAAGAACGAAAGGTACATTTGTAACACATGTTTTACAAATAATTTCTAGTTTCTGAGGACTGACTATTAGGTATCATTTTAAAATATCATAGGTAATTATCATTTTCTAGTTGACATTTGTCTAAGGAAAATCAAGTGAGATTAATATATAGAGCACTCTAAGAAAAGACACTTACCTCACTTTGAAAGGAACAAAAGAGTTCACACAAGAACGAGTGTTCGGTTCCAAGTACTAACACTTTCCTTTCTATCATCGCGCACTCCACGTCATCGTCTTCCAATACAACGTCCTTTTTCAGGCACTTAATAGCGAAATATTGCTCGTGTCCCTTTAGTTCTGCCAGCAACACCTAGGTGAAAGTTGAAAATTATTCGAATTATTTTGGAAGTTTTGTCATTCTCTCGTTAAAAACAGAACAAAATAGAGAAGTTTACGATAAAGTGTATCAAATAATTTATTCCTCTCTAAACGTATTCTATTTCAATTCTTACTCAATACATTAAATTTTGGATTCTTCCTATTTCATCCTCTTCTGTTTCAATTTCGCACTTTGTTCTTTCTACTGCTTAACCATTTAGTTTAAAATAAAACAGACACTTAACCAGTAATATAAATGTTTGCTGTAGACGTTATAAGTTGATTTCAAAGCGAGATATCATCCATTAGCTAATATAATCAAACTTACGTTCTTCTGTCCCTCTATACACGACAAGTACATAAAATACTTATATCATCAATTGAAAATTGTAGAAGAATTCCAGTTTTTCAAATGAAAGAAACAATTTTATTAAAACTTGAGTTCTGCCCGTTGGTGGTCTTGCTGCAATACTGCACGTTGTGCAGGAATATCGACAGCAGTATCCTTCTGTAGTAGTTAAGGTGATGTCTCGAGGTTATAGCATCATTTGTGTTTGAATGAGAATGACCAGTCACTTAGGTAACACCAGTCATTCGGGCTAAGTAGGAAACTTCTTGAGAACTAAGAAACACTGGACTTACTTAGTTTGATAGATGGATTTAGCTTGAATATAGAAGATCCAATAGAAGCGTTGTAAAGAACAAGTACAAACACTGTGTTTGTGAATAATAAAGACTGTTTACTTGTATTTTAAATTATGTTCAATTTCTTTATTCCCATCTCAAAATAAAATTATTCAGAAATATAGAATTACTTCGTAATCGGTACCTTGACCAAATCTCCTTTAATCTATCACATTGTTCTATAGGTAATTCAGTTTTACCTGGATATTTCACACGAAGTTTTCCCAAAGCGAATTATAAAATAAAACTTTTTATCTTACCTTACCAAAGCTACCCTTGCCCAAAACTTTCAGAAAGGTGAAATCGTCTAAGGCATACTTCTTAAATCTTACTCTCGAGTGTTTCCCTACGTCATTTTTATATGACCCTCGAGCTTGGAGGGTTTGTTGTTCTTTCCTCTGAGATGCTTCATTATATCCAGATGGCTTATTCTCATAACGTTCATCCAAGTCAATGCTTGACGGAGTGTATTGAACTGCAGTTTCAGATACAGGCTTATTGGTTTCTGTCTCATCTGGTTTTTGAGACACTGGACTAATCGGTGGAGTGCTAATGTCTGAAAAAAAAACACTTAATATTTATGGCATTTACCATAATTCTGATTTAAACATGTAATATAATGGACTAATCGGTGGAGTGCTAATGTCTGAAAAAAAAACACTTAATATTTATGGCATTTACCATAATTCTGATTTAAACATGTAATATATTGTTTAAATCAACAGTTCGACAAACAGAATAGCTTCCGAAAAGTGTTTAGGTTCTTATTGTTTAAATATACATCACATTTAGTAAGAAGTCTTGAGTTTGAGTTCTGTAAATTAATAAAATATTTACTGACAAGCATGTAAAATAAAATTGAAATGTGTATAATTAAACAAAAATAAGTAAATCTTTAAAGAATACTTTCATCCTCGGTACTTCACGGTTCAATAAATCGAATATTCAAATACTCGATTAAAAATTCAAATATTTAGCTTCATGAACATTCGAGATGCACCGAGGCCTAAACTTTCATGAAACTCTTATACTTCGTACAATTATCATATCATGTAAACATCTCCCTCTAGTGAACAAATATGAAAATATAGTTTAACAAGTAGAGGGTGGTCCAAAAAACTGTATCCATCATTTAAGTTATGCAACTTCTTTATACCGATTCTAAAAGTTTTATTTTGACTTCAAATAGTATTGAAGGATGTATGAAAATAAACCCCAAACCGTTAACGAATTAGAGCAACAGATAACAAATGTTTTCCATCGAACTAGAGTTGAAAATTATGTAACATGTCAGGTACACCGTCGTAGATGTCATGATTGTTCGAATGCTGGTTTGGTCCAGTTTGAGCATCTCAAATGATCCAGCAGTATACGTACAGTTAACATCTTCTAAACTAGGAGTTATTCCTAACATTGGCACCAAAAACTTAATGAAAACTAAATACCATTTATAAAATTAAGAATGACGTCAACACATTTACTGGTAGCTAGAAAATACCCAAAATTGCAATTTAAAAACTATAAGAATGAGTTCATTTCTGATATAAACAACTAGAAATCACAGCAACACCAGCATAAGCAACTATAGGAATAATACCATCACCGATATAAACAAAACCACACCATCACCGACATAAACAACTATAAATCATACCATCACCGACATAAACAACTATAAATAATACCATCATCGACATAAACAAAACCACACCATCACCGACATAAACAACTAGAAATCATACCATCACCGACATAAACAACTATAGGAATATTACCATCATCGACATAAACAAAACCACACCATCACCGACATAAACAACTAGAAATCACACCACCACCGATATAAACAACTAGAAATTACAGCAACACCGGCATAAACAACTATAGAAATAATACCATCACCGACATAAACAAAACCATACCATCACCGACATAAACAAAACCATACCAACACCGGCATAAACAACTATAGGAATAATACCATCATCGACATAAACAAAACCATACCAACACCGGCATAAACAACTATAGAAATAATACCATCACCGACATAAACAAAACCATACCATCACCGACATAAACAAAACCACACCATCACCGACATAAACAACTATAGGAATAATACCATCACCGACATAAACAAAACCATACCATCACCGACATAAACAAAACCATACCATCACCGACATAAACAAAACCACACCATCACCGACATAAACAACTATAGAAATAATACCATCACCGACATAAACAACTATAAATCATACCATCACCGACATAAACAACTATAGAAATAATACCATCATCGACATAAACAAAACCATACCATCACCGACATAAACAAAACCATACCATCACCGACATAAACAAAACCATACCATCACCGACATAAACAAAACCATACCATCACCGACATAAACAAAACCACACCATCACCGACATAAACAACTATAGGAATAATACCATCACCGACATAAACAACTATAGGAATCATACCATCACCGACATAAACAACTATAGGAATAATACCATCACCGACATAAACAACTATAACAATCAGACCATCACCGACATAAACAAAACCACACCATCACCGACATAAACAACTATAAATCATACCATCACCGACATAAACAGCTATAGAAATAATACCATCACCGACATAAACAACTATAACAATCAGACCATCACCGACATAAACAACTGGAAAACCCACAAACACACTAGAAACTATATCACGTACGGTAGGATAAAAAAGCAGAAATAATAGCCAGACACCTAGTGATTAAAAACAATTTTTACCTACCTTGTTTTCTATGTAAAACTTTAAACATATGATGATATTATATTTTATGGTAGGTTGAAATTAATTTCAAAAAGTATATTTCAAAATTGGGATAAATCTAAATTATACCAACTTTTAAACAAGTGCATAAAAAAGATTCAAGAATTTCAGAAAAATGTTCTCTCTAACCTTTCTTTACTGTGGATAAGACTTCAGATAGAAGCTTCTGGTTCACTCCACAGAGATTAGGGACATGTTTTTCACATTTATGGTGACAGTTGACTTTACACTCTGTAAAAAGTACAACCAAATGTTACAGACACATTAGATTTACAGTGACAGTTGACTTTACACTCTGTAAACAGTACAACCAAATGTTACAGACACATTAGATTTAAAGTGACAGTTGACTTTACACTCTGTAAACAGTACAACCTAATGTTACAGACACAAATAGTAACATCCAGAACGAATAATTTGTTTTGGCAACTCGTCTACTAATTCTGCACTCTAATGCAGTGGTCCCAAACTGGGGGATTTGACCCCCTGGAGGTCACAAGAAAGTATCAGGGGGCCATAATAAATACATATACTCTTCAGGAACTCAGTATCTATACTTTTATTGGCCTCAGTCAGGATGCGTAATGTTCTGAGTGTGAGAGAAGGAAGGACGTAGGAAAATTAATGAAAATATTGCACATATGTGAGTGTGAGAGAAGGAAGGACGTAGGAAAATTCTAAAACAGGGCCTTCAGACTTTCGTTACACCACTGATCGTAGGCGATATCATCTAAATAAAGCCATATGTATTTGTACGTCCAAACGGAAGCATCAGCAGACAAACATTAAAGAATTACCTAACTAAATAAAGCCATATGTATTTGTACGTCCAAACGGAAGTATCAGCAGACAAACATTAAAGAATTACCTAACTAAATAAAGCCATATGTATTTGTACGTCCAAACGGAAGCATCAGCAGACAAACATTAAAGAATTACCTAAAAATTAATTTTTCACCGCTAAGAAGTTACCCCCCTCTCAATTCCGTGGCTCAACGGTAAGTTTTAGGGCTCATAGTGATAAATGAATATTGGGATTCGAATCGCGGTGAGTACAGCGCAGAAAACCCAATGTGTAGTTTTGTATTTTACAGTTCATAGGAATGGGGGGGGGGAGGGGAATGGGCAATCTTAACAACAATTAATTAATTAATAAGTACTTTGGGTAATCATACATTGCCTGAAGATGATCCGCTCTCTTGTATTGAAACGTCATAGTTTTAATTGCTTAAAAAAACGATTCCTCAATAAAGTTAATCACAATATAAACTTATTCGGTGGGGTCTTAATAAAATCCATGGAGAATTTGGCACGCTAATTATCACATATTTCCCTCTTTACAAAGATATTAAAGTTGTTCATCTATAAACAGAATCATAAAATTTTTGAAAAGTTATAAGGTGCCAAAAATAATCTCTCAGTGTTCAAAATATCGTTATATGTTTAGCAAAGAATGCTATAAATATATTTCTCTTTTTAAATAAGACTGAGGTTCAAACAATAAAGCATGTTTAACCTTGTTTTTGCTACTGATTATAGCTGTACTGCAAGTAAACTTACGGTCACATTTTAAGCCTTGTCGGAAGAGTCCATACAACAGGGACCCACAGTGGTCACAGAATGTTGGGCTGAGGAAGTTGTGGGCACGGAACCTGTGAGGAACGTTGATCTTGAATCTTTCTCTCAAGTACTAATGAGAAACAAAACAGACTGGTAAACAGACACTTGTTTACTATGATGTACAAACAGGCGTAGCTAAAACTTAGATATTATTGATGTTTAAACACGTGAGAAACCAAAACCGACTGATAAACAGACACTTGTTTACTATGACATCTAAAGGGTAAGTGTAACTATAAACCTAGCATTGTCAGTCTTTAAACGCATAGCTGATAAAACTCTTGATGCTAGTTGTATAACATTTAAGTTTAGTAGCTATTGTCACAAAAATAAGGCAGCTTTTATTTCAACCTTCACTTTTTTTCGTATGATATTAGATTACAATGATCTTTGTGAACTCCTGTTCCTTTTTATAGCTCGATGGATATTATTAAATATGGTAGTACTTAATAGTAGGTATCGTGATGAAACAAAATGGCGGCCGTAAAAATCGCCGTTTAAAACCACCTTTAAAATGACTGAATAGTGACAATGACTAAAGCTTATTGTACTTATAAAGCCGCCTAAATCGCTATATATGTGTTTATGGAGTGAATGGAAAATTCCATATTTCAACGAATTTTAGTCTAATTAAGTAAGTGACTTTTTCAGACAAGCGTACAGAAAAAATAACGAACCTTATCGCTCAAATTTGTTCACAGAACTCTTCCGTTTGGGGTTCTAATTATTCCTTTCTTGTACCGGAAACGATGGTACATGCATAACGGACGATGCGCTAGCTAATTTGGGCATATAATTAGATTTGAAGGTAGACTGGTAGAGATCCTGATAAGAAATAAGCGCCCCACGATTGGTATTGCTGGTGCACAAAATATAGATAATAAAAAGGAAAGAAACGAGCGTAATAAGATAATTAAATTTTATAAAGACAAGTAGGGGTCGATCTATATGCAACCTAGCTAGCTGTAGTAATATAGAACGTTTTAATGCTACAAAAAGTATTGAAACCAGAAAGTCAAAATTAAAAAAAAACTGACTTACTTAAAATTTAAAAAATAAGAAAAATATAAAATTGTAAGCAGCTCAGTTTTTGTAGTTTTGAATTTCTTGTTTCGATACTTTTTGTAGCATTAAAACTTTCTATATTACTATAGCTAACTAGGTTACTTATATATCGATCCTTATTTGTCTTTATAAAATTTAATATTTTTATTATACTTGCATATATAGAGAGAAAAAAGAAATCGTGTTTGTTGGTCATCTGAAGTTATTGCTGGTAGTTTAAAAACACATTTATAATCAATCGAATACGTTTTCTTTTTCGCTTAGAAATTGTGCCACCTAGGAGAAACAAAATTATAAAAATATTATATCAGAAATTAAGAAAAATGATAAATCAAATGTTTACTAACCAATGTATTCTGAGATTCCTTCCCAGATCCGGGACATTTCCCTAAAAATTTGTCATGACATCTCTTGTGTACCGCGACTTGGCATGCTAGAAAAAAATATTGTGATCTATCTATATTTCTTGTGGATACTTTTACATAAACTGTCCAGCAAATAATGATTTAATAAGTTGTTTGTTTAAAATATATGCCTTGATTTTGGGGTATCATTGTCCTAGTATTAATTATTGGTTTCTAATTTTATTGTGATTAAAAAGGTAACAAATACGTTTATATGAATTTATCTACATATTGGCCAGAATCGTTGTTTATAAAAAATAAGCAAATAAGCGCAAACCTAAACTATATTCATGGAATTGAACTAACAATGTTTTATGTTTGTTTAGATACATGAGTATTAATTGAACACATTTTGTTATTTCACACAAGACAATCTGATCTATCTTTATTATATTTGATCTTCTAGAAAGCTATGGATCGGATTATACATTTAAGTTAATTATAATTTTATACTGTATCTTTGTTTGTGTGATAGTTATCTGAACTGCTTCTCCTAAATTTTAGTTGCTTTCCTTGTACATAGATGACGCCACAATAAAAAATTCATACAATAGTGTTCAGTCAGCCAAAAAAAAGGAGAAATAAAAAATAAATCAGAAGACATATAAGTCCTGACAGTCGTGTGGACGTAATATTGAATAGGAAGTTCTGTAACACTAAAGATTAGGGTCATTTGTTGAATATAAGACCTGCACATTTACAGCATCAAATAAGACAAACTTTTTCTGTTGAATTGTGTGAACGTTTTAAACATTATAATTTTTCTTCATTTTTTGTGGTATTAAAAGCTCATGAACGATTTAATTTCTCTAACACATCTGATATTCTGATGATTACAGGATATTATTAACTTTTTAATAAAATACCTCACATAAAACACCGTTTCATAGAAATTAATCCAGACTTACTTTCACACTGGTAGCCTTGTTTTCCAAATCCCCTAATAAAAGAGAGAAGATTAACAATAAACTTTAGTTTTTATAAAGGAAGTCTATAAAATAAAATAAAGCACACCGTTATTACATTGTTATCCAAGGTTCATAAAGTAGATTAATCAATAACAAAAATATTAGATTAAATTATAACCTTAAGACATAATAATATGAAGAACGGTGAATAATTAATACTTAATACGAAATTCTTTGTATTGTTTTACTTGGAGTGAGGATTAGAATCTTTAAATAACACGTTTCAGATAAACAAATATTGAATTTGTTGCCAATTATAAAATCAACTACAACAACAAACGTTCGGTGATTACTCTGAATAGCGTATTAACTTATGTACTGACGTCATCAGAATAAATTAAGAAATGACACATGACGTTCAGTATCACTTATAAAAGTAACATAAAAGAGAACTCTATAAAAAGACGGTAATCTTCAGTGCTTTATTTGTAATTAATTAGGAAACATTTTATATAAAAAAACACGCGTGTTTTAGCCCTATAATTACCTTCATTATTCTTACTATTGTACTTTTAAACATATTTCCTAAGCTGTTTATGTACAAAATTGCTTGTGAGTCTATGACTTTGTTAATCAGGGTCCCTAATAATAAATAAGTCACACAAAATGTAATAAAAATTATGTCAATATTACAACTAGTCCCGCGTTATATCGGACTTCCTATGTATTTTACAAAGAAAACGAGCGATTTCACCCTTTTGTTATCAGTTCTTTATACTGAGCGCTATAATTGACAAAAACGTAAAATTATTCAATACCTGGACCAACCGGTAGTGGGAGGAATAAAAACAACTTGATAATTTGAGGAATCAATAGATGTTAACGAATATGATAAATAAATGTACCACAGAAACTCCTTGCAGAAAGCACAAAATGTGGGTTGTCTGAAGAACTTGGCGATGAACTTGTGACCTTTAACCTCGTGAACTTTATGATGCTTTATAGCACCACGTCTTCTGGTGATTCCTCCTGTGCTTTTCTGGTGGCCATCGAAAAGGGACACTGAACGTAACATAAAAAATTTACTATCAAAATTGAAAATTCTTTTAGGATATATAACGATAAAACTCACTCTCTTAAGTTTGATCTCTTGAAACCATAAATATTCTCTCAGCTAAGGTGGTTAACCTTTCATCAATAAAAATAAGAAAAGTATTTCTGAAGAAACCTGAGTAAATTGGTGAAAATGGAAAACATACCCTTAGCGAAAACGGTAAAAATATTTTAGCTGATAATTAAATATATTCTTAACGAGGCCGGTAAGAATATCTTAGCTGACCTATTTAACAAATAATAATTAAATGTATCCTTAACGAAACCGGTAAGAATATCTTAGCTGACCTATTTAACAAATAATAATTAAATATATCCTTTATGAAACCGTAATATCATTTTGCCGAATTACTCGACAAATACTAATAAAAACATCCTTAATGATCATACGAATCCAGTCTTTTAGAAAGTTTGACAGCTATACATACGTCCTGGAATAGTTTTTTTGCCCTCGTTTAGTTTAGGTAATTCAACTTCTCAAATTTCTAATGCTTCCCATTTTCTGACTTGGCTACAACCCGGTAGTTTTCAATATTTTTTTTAAATTTATATTTAAAACAGGTTAATATCTTACTGTTATGTCCCCCGTGGGTCAGTGGTAAGTTTAGGAACTTACAATGCTAAAGTTCGGGATTCGATTCCCCTTGATGCACAGAACGCAGATAGCCCATTGTGTAGCTTTGTGCTAAATCAACAAGTTACTGTGCTGAAGAAAACTGTACTATTAACAGGTGGTTTAACTTTAATTTTAATACAATTGTTTATTTAATAGCAAATAAAAACCTGCAGGTTTCAAGAAACTGGATCCAATTTAAATAACACGTAATTTTACTTATGTGATGCATGGATTTGAACCGCGAAATTAAGAAAATTATATTTTAAAATGAGTTCTTTTAGAATTTGAAGTGATGATAATAAAGTACGGTTATTTAAAGCACTTCCGTGGCTCAGTAAGTGGGCTTAAACCGGTAAAGATCGGGTTTCGATACCCGACCTTGGGTAAAGCACCGATAGCTCATTGTGCAGCTATTTGCCTTACAGAAATGTAAAGGAGCAGGTTAAGATTCCATATATATATATATATATATTTCACAAGAGGTTTTGGGGAGCACTTTTACAATGTTAGAGTGGGTTATTAACCTTGGAATTGACATAATTATCTATATGTCCTTTTTTTTTTTACTTTATGAATATCTAGCATAGTATATGCAGAGTAACGCATAGACAACGGATACTAGTCCTTTTATTCAACCTATTACATCCAGCTTCTGAACTATAACCCCTTCACAACCGATGGCGCTTCGAGAGTACAACCTTTGTAAGTTGTTAAAGATATCACGGAATGATGTAGGCGTTGATAAAAGCTTTTCAAGGTTTTTTACCAGACGTTAGGGTACAGTAATAAAAAATGTATCTATCTATTTATTTAACCAGAAAGGCCAAAAAGACTGTTGTTACTGAAATTTAGAGAAATTGCAAATCATTTTACAAAGGGCCTAATCTATCGATATTTCGCATATCGCGAATATATTCACGTGGATTCAGGTTAACGAATTCAGTGAAAACAACGTCATTATCGATATTTCGCCTATCGCGAATATATTCACGGGGATTCAGGTTAACGAATTCAGTGAAAACAACGTCATTATCGATATTTCGCATATCGCGAATATATTCACGTGGATTCAGGTTAAGGAATTCAGTGAAAACAACGTCATTAGCTGAAGGGTTTTGGAGATGAAATCAAAATAAGAATCTTATCGGCAATCTATCTTGTTCAGCGGAGTGTGATTGGCGTAGTAATAGCTTATTAATTTATTCGACTTCCAGCAGAAGGTGCTGAAACTTAATTAATGACGGGCCTGATGGTTTTATAACTTTCAATTTGTTACACTGATGAATGATCATAGCTAATAAGGCGCGGGCGAATAGATTAAACTAAAAATCTGGTGACAGCGTGTTTATTAAGATAATCTGGTGCGATTACATTTATGAAACTACTCTAGAAAAAAAAAAACGCTCCTACCTTCGCCTTCTCTATAGAGCCGCACTTGGACGTGAAGTCTTCCACTCGGACGAAGTTTTAGCTACCGAAAAAAAAAATATCGGTTGTAATAAATAATCTTCAAATAAATCCAACTTCATAACACACTGTGTTACAACACCCGTACTGTCTTTTATTCAACACATTAACTTTGAACATAGTAACCTTTATATAACTTCGCAATACATTACGTTAAACTGTATATATGTATGTATGTAGTTCAAAGTTAAATTATGATGTGCTTTAGATAAATAGAAACCTTGTATAGTAAATTCAGTTTTAAAAATTGTATATGTTGTTGTTTTTACTATAACGTACTCAAAAGAACGCAGGAAGTGGGGGGTGCAGCTGTGACACCACATGACGAGGGGGAAGTGTTGTGTCAGTGCAGCCACACCCCACATGACGAGGGGGAAGTGTTGTGTCAGTGCAGCCGCACCCCACATGACGAGGGGGAAGTGTTGTGTCAGTGCAGCCACACCCTACATGACGAGGGGGAAGTGTTGTGTCAGTGCAGCCACACCCCACATGTCGAGGGAGAAATGTTGTGCCGGTGCAGCCGCACCCCACATGACGAGGGGGAAGTGTTATGTCAGTGCAGCCACACCCCACATGACGAGGGGGAAATGTTGTGCTGGTGCAACAGGGTGTTCTCCTTAAATTATTATTATTATTAATAATAATCCTTTAATTCTGAGTATTTTTCACTTTGTGAAGTTGTGTGTTATAAAACACACTTGGTTTGATCTGCGCATATGATTATGAAATGAACAAAAATGGTTATTTTCTACACGTTTGAAAACCATTTTTAACAAATATTCAGCACCCCAAATTTGAAATTCGTTCCCGTGTCTCTGCATATGGTGTTAGTGACGTCAGAACGAATACTTTGGGGGTTGATAGTTTGTAGTTTCTCTGCATATCTACCACCAATTTGGTGTAAATATTAATACAGTGTAAACATTGTCAAGTTTTTACGTATTTTTTAGATAGTAGAGTGTTAGTTGTTCAGTATCAAGTTTCGTTACCAATGATTCATGTTTTTGTAAAATTGGATGCAAGAAGATATTTGTATTTTGTATATAACCATACTCTTCATTCGAATCATCACTACTATGTATGAATGTAAACTCTACCAATTCCCGTCAGTACACTTATTTACACTCTATATAAGCACATGTTTTGGGACTCTAAGTAAAGAAGGTTTATTTACATATAAATGCGTCGTTTTTCAATCTGAACAAATGCACTTATTGACTCTCCAGATCAGTATGTATGTTTTGCTATGGAAACTTAATATTTACATTAAATACAAGCAAGTTTATTGAATACAAGAACACTTTGCAAAGCTATGCATTTCATTAATTATGTATTGCGCAATTTCATAACATGTATGTTTCAACAACCAGCGGTAACATTTACTAGCTTCATAACACATTAAGTTTCAACACCCAGCGGTAACGTCTACAGGCTTCATGAAATATTAAGTTTCAACAACCAGCGGTAACATTTACTAGCTTCATAACACATTAAGTTTCAACACCCAGCGGTAACGTTCAGAGGCTTCATGAAATATTAAGTTTCAACAACCAGCGGTAACATTTACTAGCTTCATAACACATTAAGTTTCAACACCCAGTGGTAACGTTTACTAGCTTCATGAAATATTAGGTTTCAACAACCAGCGGTAACATTTACTAGCTTCAAGAAATATTAAGTTTCAACACCAAGTGGTAACATTTACTGGCTTCATAACACATTAAGTTTCAACACCCAGTGGTAACGTTTACTAGCTTCATAACACATTAAGTTTCAACACCTAGTGGTAACGTTTACTAGCTTCATAACACATTAAGTTAAAACTTTCAGCAGTAATTCATGGTGTAAATAAGACAACCAGTAAGCAAACGGTTTTATTTGGACACCATGTAAATAAAGCCTATAGAAGCATACTAATATACCATACACATGCGTAATCCACTAACACTTTAAATAGAAACACTTATAGACACTACGTATAAGGACACTTAAATATATTACATTCACTTACAATAACACTTACACCCGCATACAATAGTAATTATTTACACTGCATACAAGACCATTTACGGTTGCATACAATAACACTTACTCTACACTTAATAACACATATTTACACTACATACAAGAGTAATTATGTACAGAACATATTCACACTGCATACAATAGTAATTATTTACACTGCATACAAGACTACTTACGGTTGCATAAAATAACACTTACTCTACACTTAATAACACATATTTACACTACATACAAGAGTAATTATGTACAGAACATATTCACACAACATACAATAGTAATTATTTACACTGCATACAAGACTACTTACGGTTGCATAAAATA
>NW_013666143.1:520268-522325 GCF_000517525.1 Limulus polyphemus
TGTGATGCTACCGAAAATTAAATATATTTTTTTTTGATTCAATGACTCAGATTTTCAGTTTATAGTGTTCATCCACACTCAGAGCTACCGAATCCGACTTTTATTGCCATTAAGAACAACATACATTTTGTTACCGTCAAACTATTACAATATATATATGTGTCGATATTTCCAGTGGCACAGCGCTAAATCTGCGCACTTACAACGCTACAAACCCGGGTTTTGATACCCATGGTGGGAACAGCATAGATAGCCCATTGTGTAGCTTTGCGTTTAAATATAAACAAGACAAATCGGCTAATATACCGCTCGGTGGCGATAGCGGTAGCGAAGTTGGTAATCCGATTATAAAAAGTCTACGGATCCATTTGTCTTGGCAACCAGTATACAAAATCAGAATATATTACACCTTGAAACTTTATCTTTTCTAGTACCCATAGTAACACATATTGTTATTTTAAATACCTAATTTTCTCAGGTATATTTAACTACCATGTGTAGTTTTAGCACAAATTATTTAAACAATAAAAAATCTGAGCTTATACTTAGATTTATTTCCTCACCAAGTAATAGTAAAGAATCAGTACGTGAAGAGTAAGAGGAAAAGCATTAACTAATTCATGAAAGCTAGAAAATGTTTGACAAGACTTTATGCTATAGGCATAATATTTGTGAATTTTATCACAGATATAAGCTTGTTTGTTTGTTTTTGTTCCTAAGTACAAAGCTACATAATGAACTATCTGTTCTGTACCCACTAGGGGTGTTAAATCCCCTTTTCTTTTTTAACGTTATCAGCTTTCGGACTTACTTCTGAGCCACTGGGGGCACAGCTATAAGGCCTAATAGGTTTAAAATGCATCGACAACTTTTGGCGTTTAAAACCATCACATTTAAAGACACAATTCTTTTTTATTCAGTCCTAAGGTAATGGCTTGACGATTAAACAAAAACTGTCGCAAAATTGAAGTATCTAAGAAAATGTCTAATCAACACTATAAACAACCTAATCAAAAAAAGATATACATATATGTACATATCCATAATCAGAAATTCCTTTCCCGTGGATAACTAAAAAACAGCGAAATGTTTACTGTTATTGGAGCATTTTGACATACTGAAAAGCACGAACATCGTGGCATAGATAAAGCATAAATTATATTATCATAACGGTTTGTTTCTGGATGGTCATGGTACCCCAAGTTGATCCACTTTCCCTTGTTTTCTAATGGAAGTACAAGGGATATCCCCGTTTTGTAAATTCGGACTTCCTGATCTGAATATAACTTTATGATCTGAGTGTATATGAATATTTTGTGTCGCAAAAGGCTGTTGCATATCTTTCCCCAAAGCGATCAGTTTTCGGTAGCATCACACTACCTACGTAACGCTAAAGAGTGTTAAAACGTAGTTGATCAGTTTTCGGTAGCATCATACTACCTACGTAACGCTAAAGAGTGTCAAAACGTAGTTGATCAGTTTTCGGTAGCATCAAACTACCTACGTAACGCTAAAGAGTGTCGAAACGCAGTTGATCAGTTTTCGGTAGCATCACACTACGTACGTAACGCTAAAGAGTGTCAAAACGGAGTTGATCAGTATCGGCTTTAATTGTGTTAAATGTACCTGAAACAACTGAGACTTCTTATCGATGCTTATGTATAGTGTAAATAAATATGCTTCTTTAGAATGTATGTGCTATTAAGTGCAGTGTAAATAAGTGCTATTGTATGTAGTGTGAATATGTTCTGTACATAATTACTCTTGTGTGTAGTGTAAATATGTGTTATTAAGTGCAATGTAAATAAGTGCTATTGTGTGTAGTGTGAATATGTTCTGTACATAATTACTCTTGTGTGTAGTGTAAATATGTGTTATTAAGTGCAGTGTAAATAAGTGCTATTGTATGTAGTGTGAATATGTTCTGTACATAATTACTCTTGTGTGTAGTGTAAATATGTGTTATTAAGTGCAGTGTAAATAAGTACTATTGTATGTAGTGTGAATATGTTCTGTACATAATTACTCTTGTGTGTAGTGTAAATATGTGTTATTAA
>NW_013666143.1:523143-530976 GCF_000517525.1 Limulus polyphemus
CATTACCTACGTAACGCTAAAGAGTGTCAAAACCTAGTTGATCAATTTTCGGTAGCATCACACTACCTACGTAACGCTAAAGAGTGTCAAAACGTAGTTGATCAGTTTTCGGTAGCATCACACTACCTACGTAACACTAAAGAGTGTCAAAACGGAGTTGACCAGTTTTCGGTAGCATCACACTACCTACGTAACGCTAAAGAGTGTCAAAACGGAGTTGATCAGTTTTCGGTAGCATCACATTACCTACGTAACACTAAAGAGTGTCAAAACGTAGTTGTGGTACATTTCTTTTCACCGCGATTTTAAGTGGCTGCGGTTGTCACACTACTTAATGATTTGCATATTCAAAATCGTTTGAATACAACGAACTAAATCTCCTGCATATTTGGATATAATACACCTGTGTGATGAACAGAAATATAAAAATCCCATCGTTTATGTTGCTGATTGTCAAAATATTTTCTTAAGCGTTTTCTAATTATAGTAACAAGCTGAAAAGTTATGTATAATCACTGTCTGAATATCAGTTGTTACGTTACTTGCGTTACTGAAAAAACAACAACTTGAAAGTGGCAAATCATCATTTAAGAGACTTTTCAAAACAACTTCGTGATTAGTGTTATAAGACTCACAGGAAAACAATCACAACTGAACTTGTTAGAAGAGAGAGAGAAAAAGGATCATCTTCGGAAGTAAAATAAGAATAAGAATAAGTTTTAGGCCACTCTAAGACCATTATTGATGATTAAAATTCCAGAAAACTTTGTATTTATTTTCTAAATTCTCCTTTATTAGTTCATTACAAATGTCAAATCATAGGTGTGTAGAAATAGCATTTCAAACCTGTCTCTTGTTATGTCTTAAGCTTCTGTACCGGAATTTAGAAAACTAAGCACAGATGGCGTTGTCGTAATACGTAATAATACTATTACGTGTTGTAACGTAAAAGGTTAAGGACATAAAGAGAACGTAGTATATACTTCTAAGTCGGTAGATGAAAATCCCATTTACTAGGGATAGAAAAAACTTATCCCCCGTAAGTTTAAAAAAGATTTTCCTAAAATTAGTTCAAGTAACGAGCGTAGAGTTACTTTCACAGTAACACTAATTGAATCAATAGTAAGCTTTCATCCAACGCTTTCTAGTTCTATTAATACTTCTGTAAGTAACTCTGTCAGAATAACGTTAAAAATCATTCCTGTAAGTATATAGAAACACACATTTATCATCACACATGGTTCCTATACCTTCATTCCGAGCATAAATAATATTCGTGACAAATATTTCCAAAAATACTTCTATCTCTTGTCTAGAA
The DNA here is from genome assembly GCF_000517525.1 of Limulus polyphemus. NCBI lineage: Eukaryota > Metazoa > Arthropoda > Merostomata > Xiphosura > Limulidae > Limulus > Limulus polyphemus. The sequence continues at coordinate 524,462 of NW_013666143.1, forward strand.
TTCATGTTTACACGAACAATCTAGAATTCATGTTTACATGAACAATCTAGAATTCATGTTTACATGAACAATCTAGAATTCATGCTTACACGAACAATCTAAAATTCATGTTTACACGAACAATCTAGAATTCATGTTTACACAAACAATCTAGAATTCATGCTTACACGAACAATCTAAAATTCATGTTTACACGAACAATCTAGAATTCATGTTTACACAAACAATTTAGAATTCATGTTTACACGAACAATCTAGAATTCATGTTTACACAAACAATCTAGAATTCATGCTTACACGAACAATCTAAAATTCATCTTTACAGGCACAGACTAGAGTTATTTTATTTGTTGTTATGGCCAAAGCTACACGATGGGTTGCACGCGCTTGCAGGTGTTGGTATCGAAACCAGATTGTTAGCGTTATAAGCCACCACACTAACCATTGAGCTACCAGAAGGTTTATATATACAAATATATATTGCTATGTTTGTTGTGTTCATCATAGGAAAGTTTCATAAGTTTTCTTTTAAGTACAATAAGAAAACTACATCTGATTACATTGATTATTATCATTAGTGGATGACTTTCAAGGTCCCCAATTTTGTTTTATAGCCATCCGGTGGCTCAGCCGAAAGGGAATTCGGGTTCGATCCCTGCGTTGAGAACAGCTCACATAGCCAGTTGTGTGTTCAAAGCAGAAATCTGTTAATGGTTTGTCGCTATGACAATGTGTTTTGAGGACGAATTTGTGTTTTTTCTACGAAAAATATACCAGGAACAATTATGGCTTTGTAAGTGTGAATACCTTGTAAGTTGTGAATACCTTGTAAGTTGTGAATGACTTGTAAGTTGTGAATGACTTGCCGTAGGTTAATAAGGAAGGTTTGACTACTTTTTCAGTAGGTTTGGAGAAGCTGTTCCAACGTACGTGAAGGTTTGTGCTACAAACCCCAACTTTGTTTCTGAGGAAGCTAACAACTTGATGAAACCTACTGAATCTTCAAAAATGACGGTAAGCTTGAGATAATAATTCAAATTCTGTCTATGAACAATTTAACTGTTAGATAGAATCTAATAAGTCTTTTAGAATGGTCAAAATGTTCTGTGAAAAACAAAAAAAACTTTGTCATTAAACAATCTAACTGGTATATGAAATAAACTGAATTTCTCATTTAAAATGAACAAAAACTTGTGCTACAAACCTCAGCGTTTTCTCTAAACAATCGAACTGGTAGATGGAACCTATTGAATCTTTTAAAATGATCAAAAGATTGCGCTGGAAAATTCTTTATCTTTAAACAAGATTAATTGGTAAATGGAAAATATTTTATTTTTCAAAATGAATCATATTTCTCCACCTAGCGTTTTTAAATAAAATAAAGTATATATAGTTACTTTTATTAAATGAATCATATTTCTCCACCTAGCATTTTTAAATAAAATAAAGTATATATAGTTACTTTTATGAAATGAATCATATTTCTAGCTCTTATCACATAACCATTGAAGACCAGAACTGTTGCATTACGTGTTGTCGCATGAAATTTGATACTAGAAAACTTTCTGTTGGTGATAACTCCTAAATCAGATGCCACCAGTTCTGTTGATGATAACTCTTAAACCAGATGCCACCAGTTCTATTGGTGATAACTCTTTAATCAGATGCCAACAGTTCTGTCGGTGATAACTCCTAAACCAGATGCCACCAGTTCTGTTGATGATAACTCCTAAATCAGATGCCACCAGTTCTGTTGATGATAACTCCTAAACCAGATGCCACCAGTTCTATTGGTGATAACTCCTAAATCAGATGCCACCAGTTCTGTTCGTGATAACTCTTAAACCAGATGCCACCAGTTCTATTGGTGATAACTCTTAAATCAGATGCCACCAGTTCTGTTCGTGATAACTCCTAAACCAGATGCCACAAGATGGCATTATCATTTAATATCGGTTTATATCTCTGAAGTAAAATGATACTAATATGATGTATACCATGACATTAACCAGTAAACTTCTCTCACGTGATACTAATATGACACTTACCATGACATTAACCAGTAAACATCTCTCACATGATACTAATATGACATTTACCATGACATTACCCAGTAAACATCTCTCACGTGATACTAATATGACATTTACCATGACATAACTACAAAACTTTATGTTTAATAACTGCTACAGTTCGTGATCTGTTGAACGTAGTTCTAAAAAGTGAAACAAAACAGTTAACGCAAAATTATATTACAATAATTTATATTTTCAAAATTACTAAAGCTAGCCTTACATCCCATATAGTTATCGCCAGAGGGAGTTAGTATAGATAGGTTTAACATTCTAGTAGTCAGTCATACTTGTTGTTTATGTTTTCTAGCACATTTAAATATTTTTTGGTAATCAGTTACATTATTGTTAATTTCCCACCATGGAGCATTGAAAAAAAAATATATAATTCAGGAGACAATTTCATATTTTCACTTGCTCATCAGAATGCTTTAAAAATTTGTTCAGTCTTCCGAAATCAAATCTGATAGTTGATTACAAGGACTCAGTTCTAACGATTATAAGCGTGTCAGTCTGTAGTGTGACTAGTCTAGCGGACTGAATTTCCCGAGGTATTACATAAAATATGTACTATTTAATAAAAAACATAAAAAATAACAGAACTTGTAAAATGTGTTCCAGGAAAATGATTAACTACAAAAATTTTAGATCTATTTACTGATTCAACGATTTTCACATGAGCCTCATGCAGGGTTGTTTAGCTCAAGCTAACTTAGTGGTTTCGGAAATTGGCACCAGGAGCGATCACAGCAGAAACAAAATAATCGGATTCTCCTAAACCAAGGTTTAATACGTGTATTAAAACGTAGAAATAAGCAAGTCACGTGACGCCCACAATCGGTATAAAGTCACGATGGAACGGAATGTATCAGAATCATACTTTTGAGATTGTTTTGACGTTTCGTAGGTAGCGTGATTCCACTGAAAATGTTCATGATCCTAGAAAAACACATAGGTTCTAGAAGTCTTGATAGAAATGAATAAAAACCCTATGACCCAAGCGCTTTCGAAAGCTCTCAGGTTATAGGGTTTTTATTCACATCTACTGAAAATGTATCGTTTTGGGGGAAATCCTTTTCGATACAAAATATTCTGATCATAAAGATATTTTCAGATCTGGAATTTAGACCTTTCTAGATGGAGATATTCATTATACCTAATGACCTGGGAAAACAAAGAAATGTGAATCAAATTGGGACACCAGTACCCTCAGCTGTGGTGAGCAAAGTGCAGCGTCTTGTAAATGGCGAGAACACACACAACACAAAGGACGAGACAAAAATTGTCCACGTGACACAGACAGCAGTCAAGAAGGTTCTCCGTCTGGAAATAAAATCACTAGGGTATGGATTTACTAAGATAAGCCTTTCTGTCATACCTCCAGTTCAACTGCTGCACACCTTAAGCAGCTGAAGACTGAATCGGAAGGCATACCGGTAAATTGGCCTACGGATTTCTGTGTATACCAAACAGATTATAGAAAACAAGCAGGAAGAAGCAATGTGTTCATAACAGCCTTGCGGTGGAGCTTTTTTCAATGGAAACTACACTATAGGGGTTATCGTCAGGATGCACGGTCGTCAGATAGAGTATGATCTGACACAACGACATGGTTTGTAATGACGTAATGATGTTTTAAAATCGTTTTAATGTAACATGCTAAATCTTTTATATGCAGTTTTTGCTGTTTCAAAAAAATATATTTAACACTTGATATGGAAAGAGAAAATCGCAACATTACTTTGATCAGCGTTATTGATAAAATATCCGGTGGGACAACGGTAAGGCTACGAACTTACAACGATAAAATCCGGGGTTTGATTCTCCGCGGTGGACACAGCAGATAGCCAAATATGGCTTTGTTATCAAACAAACAAAGTTAAAACTTGTCAGTTTTCAAATAAAATAAATATGTTAAAAATTCAAACAATTTTTGTCATTACAAAAGTTTTTATTACTTGAACGCCTTTTCTAGGTTGGAGAAGTATGACTATAATTAATTACTACAGGAAACTCGTGCTTCACGTATGATACATTGTTTTGGTTGTGGTATTTTGTATCTGATGTACAAAGTTTGTAAAATGTAATCTCAGTGTTGTGTATTTAAATCAATTAAAATAGTTAAGTGACCTGCTTAGACTACTCACGTAGGGGTTTAGGTCCGCAGAGTTCCAAACTAATCTGATGGCCGTGTGGGGCGTCTCAATGACTGCGAGGTTAAAATGGATTAAACCTATTCCACAACACGTGATACCCACTAAATACCTCTAATACAAAAGACACATTGAGCCAAAGGTTGTGGTCAAAAATGACAACCGATCGACTTGTCTAGCAGAAGATACCGGATCTAGCGGTGCTTTCAAAACCTGAGTATCGGGAGCAAATATTAAAAGTCAACGGAGTAACGGTACCAGTACTCTAAGGGTGTATAAACAATTCATACATAAACACTGCTGTCTGAGATGGGGCTCTGAGGAATGACAGATCCATTCCCCAAATAACTTCCCCTTGGTAATGCATAGTACTAACTATATCCACCCCTCCCATACGCATATGGTGACATTGTTCGTAATGCTTAGTACTAACTATATCCACCCCTCCCATACGCATATGGTGACATTGTTCGTAATGCTTAGTACTAACTATAACCACCCCTCCCATACGCATATGGTGACATTGTTCGTAATGCTCTACTCATAATTTCACTTTTGCATAGTTTAATGAAGTTTAAAAAAACTCCACAAGCATACACGCACGTTTCTCTTTTAATTACATATATACTTTTCATAAAACATTAGTATTAGACCTATTATATTTGTAACATATTCTTTATTCTGTCCCTTCTAGAAGAAGAATGTATTTCAACCACTTCATGTCCACCATTTCTATTGCTGACAGTGTATTCGAAATACTATTATACACCTTTCTTCTTGATAAGCCAGGAGGGACTGAATAAAGAGTGTAATGTTAAAAGTATAATAGGCCTAGTACTAATGTTTTATGACAAATGTATCTAATGCATATTCTAGACTACAATTAACCGAATCAAGAAAGTCTGTGTGTTAGCCAATAGGACGTGCTCAACTTGAAGAGCTGCAAATCTGTTTGTTTGTTTGTAGTTAAGCACAAAGCTACACACTGGGCTATCTGTGCTCTGCCCACCAAGGGTATCGAAACCCGGTTTCTAGCGTTGTAAGTCCGCAGACACATCGCTGTGCCACTGGGGGCGCTACAAATCTAAACTATCACGTTTTTTTGGATAATATGAAGTCAATAAATTTTATAAGCAAGCTTGACTGACTAACAGTATATTGTTTGAAATAAACTGGTTTCCATCAAGTTTTATGTATAGAAAACCCATATTCCTCCTCCATTCCGTTTATTGAGCAAGCGAACAATGAGGTCTGGAGGAGAAGAGAAGGTAGCCAGCGTCAAAAGGTAATTACGGGGAACGTCAGAAATTACTGACTTTGAAACTAATGGACTTTCACTTATGGCTTCAGATGCAGCACCACCACGTGACGACTGCTAGTGATGTGTTACACACACACACACTGTGATTACGACTTTAAAGCAACAGTAATCATAATGTTTAGTCTTCCCCTACATTAAGAGTTTGATGGCACAATTCTCTTCGTTCGTCCACGGTATAAATTTAAGTCACTTTCTAAGCCACTGTAATTACCAGGAAAACAAGAATATAGATATCTCTATAAAGTAGCCTAATAATCATGATGGTAACTAGAGGATCAGTTATAAACTAGGAAGGGTAGAACTAAAAGTAGTTTTATAGTTCATTAATTTTATACAGTCGAAAACTTTCAATACGTTTGAAAACTGTATCGCTACTACCTAATCTTTATTGATCAGTTATAGGAGCGGCGCTCAGTCTACAGTTATGTAATATAAAACTATTTCAAGTATAAAACGGAAATAACATCCGGTGTAAATAATTGAGCAGAAAATTGTTGGTTGTACTGATGAAGATGGCAAAACTTACTGATTCCATAATCAATATAGAAAGAGTCATTTGTAATGGTTTCGACCATTTTAATTTGCTCCTAAGATTTAAATCTTGTTTTTGTTTTGCTATGTCATTGACAGAATGGTTGATTTATTCGGTAATGGGAATAGAATGGCTGATGTATTGGGTAATGGGAACACGTTTTTTCGTGTGTTGAAAGAAGACATATGATTGAAAAACGTTATTTTAGAGCTGTATCTTTGACCATCATACTGGTGGCTATATATTATATCTCTGACCATCATACTGGTGGCTATATATTATATATTTGACCATCATACTGGTGGCTATATATTATATCTTTGACCATCATACTGGTGGCTATATATTATATCTCTGACCATCATACTGGTGGCTATATATATTATATATTTGACCATCATACTGGTGGCTATATATTATATCTTTGACCATCATAC
>NW_013666143.1:530997-534948 GCF_000517525.1 Limulus polyphemus
CTATTATATATCTGACCATCATACTGGTGGCTATATATTATATATTTGACCATCATACTGGTGGCTATATATTATATATTTGACCATCATACTGGTGGCTATATATTATATCTTTGACCATCATACTGGTGGCTATATATTATATCTTTGACCATCATACTGGTGGCTATATATTATATCTCTGACCATCATACTGGTGGCTATATATTATATATTTGACCATCATACTGGTGGCTATATATTATATCTTCGACCATCATACTGGTAGCTATATATTATATCTTTGACCATCATACTGGTGGCTATATATTATATCTTTGACCATCATACTGGAGGCTATATATTATATCTTTGACCATCATACTGGTGGCTATATATTATATCTTTGACCATCATATTGGTGGCTATATATTATATCTTTGACCATCATACTGGAGCTATATATTATATATTTGACCATCATACTGGTGGCTATATATTATATCTTTGACCATCATACTGGAGCTATATATTATATATTTGACCATCATACTGGTGGCTATATATTATATATTTGACCATCATACTGGTGGCTATATATTATATCTTTGACCATCATACTGGTGGCTATATATTTTATACTTTATAAGAAGAATATTGTTGTGAAAGTATTGTCTTTGGTGTTTTCGTTCTTAATTCCTGGAGAACCTACAGGTATTAATTTTTTCTTCCGAATTTAGAAGTCTTACAACGAGGTTTATTAGAAGGATGGTAGCCATCTTGTGCCGAAGTGTAATGAACTTCAGTTATGTTTTAGGTTTTTTGTTTCTCACAAAATGAATGGTATTTTCTTCTTTTAAATGCAGATGTTCCTGACGGCAGGTAACTTTGATTCTTGAGTGCTACACGGAGTTTTAAGGATTCCACTAACCTATAGACATTCAGACCAGCTGCTACACGGGGGTTGAAAAACATTTTAATTATATAATTTGTCAGACGCTTTTGCAACCATTATCAAACACAATAATTCACAAGCTCGCACTTACTTGAAATACTTAATAATTAGGATAATTAACACTAGGTGGTGCAATAATTTAAAACTTTATAGGTAAAATTATGAATATTGTTTTGTTTTTTATTTTAAGAAGAGTAACGCGAAAAACGAATGTATTTATCAATTGGTGGATTGAGCTCTAAAATACAAAGATTTTTTTTTAAAGTTTTTAACGTTGTCATTGTCTCCTTTATAGGGTATTTTAAAATATTCGGTTTTTCAACTCAGTGTAGCAGCTAGAATTGTAGTGTTAATCTGTACCAGTTTTAGGCCTTCAGTATCAGAGTTCACTCTATACTAGGAGAAATAAACCAAGGTTGCTTCATTTTTAAAATAAAGATCACGTGTTTCTACATACTCACTAAATTAATACAGGTAATATGATTGCGACCGAAGAAACGTTATGTAATTGACAGGACACATAGAAATGTTATGTAATTGACAGGACACATAGAAATGTTATGTAATTGACAGGACACATAGAAACGTTATGTAATTGACAGGACACATAGAGACGTTATGTAATTGACAGGACACATAGAAATGTTATGTAATTGACAGGACACATAGAAACGTTATGTAATTGACAGGACACATAGAAATGTTATGTAATTGACAGGACACATAGCAATGTTATGTAATTGACAGGACACATAGAAATGTTATGTAATTGACAGGACACATAGCAATGTTATGGAACTGACAGGATACTTAAGATAAATCACCAGAGGCTTCACTAGGCTACAGGATATCGAATCTTTTCTTGTTCACGTGTTATTTTGTTATATAAGCTTTAAAATATTCACAATTGTGATGCTTTTCCGTAGTACACCGGTGGGACAGTGGTAAGTCTTTGGATTTACAACACTAAAATCAGGGGTTCGATTCCTCTCGGTGGACACAGCAGATGCGGATTTGCTACAATACAACACGCATTTTTGTATTCTATTTATTTCTGTCATGAACCTGTAAACAGTAAAATTCTTCTAAAAACATAAACTGGGTTAATTGAATAAATAAAGTTGTTTAAACATTTGTTTAACAACAAGTAAAAGCTTGGAATGGTATATTCTTTCATTGGGAGTGTCTGTGAGCCAGACTACTTTCGGAGAATTCCACTCCTCGTCAGAAACCCTGGACTCTACCACCAATGAAATATCACTACAACAACAACAATAGATGCGCTATTTCATTTCGATCCAGGGTGGGACTGCCGTGTCCCGTCTCTGTTTGATGTCTGGGTCGACAATGGCCCGATTCCCCTTTCCGACTCCCTGACCTATCTAGACATTGTGTTTGATAGGCATTTTACTTGGAAGCCTTACCTATCTGACCATTCTGCTAAGGTTACTCGACGTCTTCGTCTCCTCCGTTCTCTCACAGGTACCTTCTGGGGCCTGAACCCTCCACTTCTGCTATGCACATACAAGACATTTATCAGACCCTGCTTAACCTATGGACATACAGCCTGGATATCTGCTTCTCTGACCTTCTACTCTTGTCTCCGGGTTTTGGAGCGCCATGCCCTCCGGCTCACCTTTGGCCTCAAACTCCCTAGTCCCACTTCCGACCTTTATCGCTGTATCGACTTTCCTCACATTCTATTACATCTTCGACAGCTTCGCACTCGCTATGTTAATAAATGTTTTCGTGACCACAATCTCATCTTCTCCGATCGCCACCACTGTACCCACTCCGAGAAACATTTTGGCACCAGCTGATCACTTACTGAACCTCTATGTTATGTCCCTCCCAGCTGACAATCCCGATCACGTCGAGATGCTGACGTACCATCTTCCCCCATTTATCTATTCTGACTCATAATACTCACAATACCCGTTGACAGTTCCCACACTATCTTCATTATGTGATTTAGAGTGATAAATGTTCACCCATATTTCTCCGGATTGTCTCCCCCGTTTGCACATACCGCGTTTTCCCCCATTTTCGCCTCCTGTGCTGACTTGCACATTTACCCTTCTATTATTCATTTTTACTATTTTCCTTATTTCGTCGCTTGGCTGACGAGAGGGCGTAACCCTCAACCGGCCCCCCGCCCCCCCCCCCGGGATCGGAATGAAATAACGCATCTGTTGTTGTTGTTGTTATGATTGGGCGGTGTGTCACTTCATCAGTAACCCTCTACCGGCCCGGAACAAGGGCGAAACGTACGACGTGTTGGACCAAAAAGAATAGCTCGTATCTTAGGGACATTGAGGGATAGCCGCCAGCAGCGACATCAAGACAAAAGGAATTTACAGCAGCCTATAGTAGCTTATTCAGAGTTGAAATCGTGGAACAATGGGCTACCAAAGCTGTGACATCAGCATATTGAAACAACTGAAGAGGAGGCTGGGGACAAGACATATCAGCAACATAGAGAATGTACAGAAGGGAGACAACACAGAACCTTGTGAGACTCCAGCATGTAGTGTGAAAGTGCGAGAGAGAATCCCATCAATCGAAATAGCGGTGCGTCGCCTGTGTAGAAAAGAGGAGATGAGATGAAACTTATGCAGTTTGTGGAGTAAACCATGATGCTAAATTGAGTCAAAAGTACGCCGGAAATCAAACAGGAGCACGCAGGAGGGTCTTCGAGTGTTGAAATGATTGGAAAGTGTATCACCTAATTTGAGAAGTTGAGCCAAAGTAAAAAGACGTAGGCGAAATCCCGCCTGTGTACGAGGCAGCAGATCATGAACAGCTATGTATTGGGGAAGACGGGTAATATACCAAACCAAAACAAACCTTTATAGTAGTGAGGTATCAAAAATAGAACTGGTGTATCTAAGTGTTTTACACTCACAAAAAAGAAACCTATCATTCAATAGGAATTTGAAGAACTTGTAGCATTTCGCCACAATTTAATTCTTCGTATTGTTAACCGACACTGGGCAGCTTGTATATAATTGAATAAG
>NW_013666144.1:0-1918 GCF_000517525.1 Limulus polyphemus
AGTAGAAGCAAATTTTTGTATTGTTACATTTCCAAATGGGAAAGTAAATCTTGGAAGTAAATTGATTACAGGTTTTTCTGACTAGAAAAACGTACGAAACAAACTGATTGAGCACGAAATATCTAAAGACCGCGTATCTGCCATGAGCACATTTTAAAGCATTTCACTAATTTTGTCTCATTGACTCTGAAATAAGAAAACAAATAGATAGTGAAAAAATATATTGGCGTGACGTATTCAAATACGTGGTAATTACTGTAAAATTGTTGTCTAAATTAGGATTTAGAATCCACAACGAATGTTTAACTTCGAAGAGGAAAAATAAATTATTTAAGTTCCTTTGCGTGTCTTAGCAAATATGATGAATACAAATATCACCTCTACTGATTGAAATGTTTCTCATTTCCAATATTTACATTGAATATCATCATTAATCTATTGTCATATTTTTCTTACAAGGTTTCAATAAATGTTTGACTATAAACTTCAATACATGATCTAAGATCATAACGCTTAATCTAACACTTAAAGTTTTGTGAATACATCACTTGTATATGTGTTACAAAGATTTTAAAATATGATGATTTGATTCAGTTTGAAAATAGTGACACACTAAAACCGTTCTTCATTGTCATAGTTAAAGAATAGTGTACATACAGCTTATTTTGGTTGCAAAGTTGGATTTATGAAATGTGAAAGAAAAAGTTATTTATTGTTTTGTCTTTTATCGTAAGAAATAATAAATTGAAACATTTCGTCAAGAACTTTTTATTGTTATCACAGTTATTTCGTGTGATGTAAGGAGATTTTGAAGGCATTTTATAGCATGTTTAATTACATAAGGTATGCTTTATAAAACACATGGCGCTTTTATTTAGTTTATTCTTACACAACCGTTTTTTTTTAAACCACACCTATAATTAATATCCTATTATCCTATTATTATTGTAATATGATTCTATATGATGTTTTTCATACATCTCTAACAGGAATTGTAATGTCCTACTTTATTCTATAGTATTTTACATACTATAATTATATATACTTGATTCGTGCTACCTTGTCGAAATTGGTCCATGCCTACTACTGACGGGTAAATAAAAGAAATATATATTTTTATTTGTTCCAATAAAATTTCACACTCGTGAAAATTTCGAGGAAGTTGTGCTAAATACCTTGCAAGTATTGAATCTAGACATCAAAAACTGTAGAGATCAAACATATGGTAATGTATCAAATATGGTTGGAAAATATTCGGATCAAAAAGCAAGTAGCATCAGCTTATTCTATACCTAGTGCTAGCTATTCACTAATTCTAGTCGACAATTTTTTTTCAATTTCATGCAAAGTTGTTTGTATTTTTCTCTGCCTCTACAAAAAAAAAAAAAAGATGACAAATTCTTAAATGACAAAAGATGACAAATATAACACTAACAAAAGTAAGGAAAGTATACAATATCATAAAAGCTCTTTTGAAAATTGGTGAAACTTCTGCACAAACATGAAACTGAAGAACGATACACGAAACCAGTAGAAAACAACATTAACTTATTAAGATTAACTAAGTTACTTGAGAATTTTCCCTTTCACACCAATGCTCGACGAAGTACTGAACCAAGACTGTTTTTTGTTTTTAGAATATAAACTTGAACGACCAGCACTCTGTATACTACAAATGCCTCCAGTGGCTCAGAATTAAAATTTAAGAATGATAACCTTGAAATACACGGTTCTACCCCGGGGAAGATAAACCATTGTATTGCACTGTTTTTAACTAAACTAGGGCTGCAAAACAACAACACTCAAAGAAAGATTTAGGGAAAACATATTTAATAAATAATCATACCGATTGCAAACAAATAAATGAATTTAACTTTTTTTCTACTATCTTAGAATCAATAATTTCTAATGTTTCTTC